>NW_025335268.1:15372187-15396416 GCF_004798865.1 Varanus komodoensis | reverse complement strand
GTGCTTTCCAGAATTTTGTGCTAGATAATACAGATCGCAAGGGTGTGCATTTCTTGATGGCTGATGGGGTATGAGCCTTTGCTTCCTGAGCTACTAAGGCAGCTCAATTTTGTAACTGTGCTGTGATATGTAACTTCTTGTAAGTGTGTTGATGTATAGAGGATTTTGGGGGGTGGGGGGATTCATAGCATTGGTTTGTTTTGAAAGTAAATAATGGATCAGTTTGTTTTGTTTTGGGATGAAGTAGTTTTGTTGGCACTGAAATGCAATAAAAGAATGTATGAAGAGCGATGCTGAATCTAGACCAATGGTTTATCCAGTACAGCATTCTGCTCACACAGTGGCAAACCAGCCACAGGAAAGCCACAAGCAGGATATGAGTGCAGCAGTACCCTCCTGCTCAAGTTCCCCAGCGACTGGTATATTGCTGTACCATCCCTGATACTGGATAGCATATAGCCATTTAAAACCAGTAGCCTTCTCCTCCATTAATTTGTCCAATTCCCTTTAAAAGCTGTTCAGATTGGTAAGCACCACTACATCTTGTAGTGGACTATGGAAGTGAATTCCATAGTCAAACCATACTGAGTGTGACCAAGTATTTCCTTTTATTTCTCCTGAATTGCCCACCAAAAAACCCTAAATACACTGCACAGAGATCCACAGAATGTTACAGTAGAGATTTTGATGACAAACTGCAGCTTTGAGTCTGCTTCCTTATTATCGTAGTACAGTCCTTTTTCTACTTAGGGATTTTAGATACCTGACCTACATTTGCAGTAAGTAAAACATAAACACAACAATGAACTAACTGCTAACCAAAGCTGAACCCTTAACACTCCAAAAGAGGCCTTTTTCTCAGAAGAAAATGGTGAAAATTCCAGCACAAATTTTGTTTGGCCTTGGTGGCCAACCCAACTTTGTGACTCTGATCTGGAGAGTCAGATCTGTATTTAGCATGACACTGAGCTCTGAATTCAAGGGCCAGGTCCGTGATGATCTCCTCAATTCCAAGCTTCCAGCTGCCTCTTCATTCCTGTATCCCTTCGCTGTATCACTTTTCTGTGCTAGGCAGTGCACAGTGCATTAGCTGTTGCTGTCTTCCACTGATACATCTCTGTCCATTCTAATCAGAGCTGTCAGAGCTCAAGTGATGTGTGCGTGTAGCAGACTATGCGAGCGGCTTCTCTCATGCTGAACAAATCCTAGTTTTTTCAGAGGAATGAGGTGGTAGAGGGAAGCATATCTTTCCCTTTCTCCTGAGTCTGGAGCCAGCTGCTCTCAATACTGCTGCTTCCTCCCTGTTCCCGTTTTATTCCTCTGTAGCCAAACATGTATTTCCTTCTCTGTTACTGGTTCTGGGAAGTGGGGGGACAGGAGATGTGTGTTCAGCACTGGTTCATGCAAGGGAGTAGGGAGAAGGCATCACATAGTTCAGTAAATAGTTAATGATTTATCATGCTCTCCAACATGGGGAGGGTCCCTTACTATGGTGTGTGATGAGTAGATGTCTCTTGACTTATGGACCAGAAGCATGGGAAGTGAGATTTAGTTCTCTACTACATAGACTATGATACTGGACTTGCTTGCTTTAAGAGTCACTGTTGATGTGTTTCAGGGTTTCTCTGTAGAGGGACAGGAAAACATCCAAGAGATTCTAAGCAAGCAGCTGCTTCTTTGCCAGTTTCTAACAGGACTTTCTGTTATACGGACAGGTACTCCCCCATTCTGTTTTGTCTGTGTCCAGATTTATCTTCCATTCTTTGAGCTTTAGTGCTTACTGTTCCAAATTCTAACTCTCTCCCTCCTTGTGAATCACTTCCTTTTGAGATGTTTTGTAAGAGATAAGACTCTTCATTCTGCATTGGTCCTTCTTTTCCTCTTTCGTAATTACACGTTAGTACATTTAAAATAAGATTTGAATGTGAAAACCCATATTTTTCCTTTTGGCATCTCTTCAGTTGAGATGATTGCAAAATATGCAATTTTTATAGCTAGGCAGTGGGGATCTTAATGTATGCCCTGAAAATTCCTAGCATTGCTCTGTGAATGTTTGTTTTGGAGTCCTTTCTTAGGTTTTCAAGGGATAAGGGAAAGGTGAAAGGGAGTGAGATTTTCTCTCTGGGTTGAACAAATGATTCTTGAAACTGTGATTTTGTCAAATGCAGCATTGTCATTGCCTTGCTGGAAGGGTGGGGTACAAAGGTGCTAAACATTAAAATAGTGTGCACTTCTCATCTTTGTCAGGTGCTAGTTGAACTTTGCTTTTTCTACTCCAGGAGGGCACTTTGTCTGCAAAACCTTTGACCTGTTCACACCATTCAGTGTTGGCCTGGTGTACTTGCTGTACTGCTGCTTTGAACGTGTGTCAATCTTCAAACCTGTGACAAGCCGTCCTGCCAATTCTGAGAGGTGAGTTGGCAAAATGTGGTAGCTGAAGTAGTGATCTCCTTGGTTGTGATAAAAAGGTGGATATAGCTGCAGCTTTGGTACAATCTGGTTTCAGATGCAAGCTCTGAAAGTGGGAAGAGAAAAATTCCCTAAGGTGTTCTGGGGAGAAAAGGGTATTTGACAGAAAAGAGGGACTACTGGTCTTGCCCCTCCCCTCCCCTCCCCTCCCCTCCCCTCAGATTCATATATCACATTTTGCAAGGTTTATCAAAACAATTGGATGTGATGCAAGATCTAAGCATTTGCTGGTACATCGAAATGAAATTGGGAAAGCCACTTGTAATCCTTCATACCTTGAGAAATGCTGTTTTGAAGTGTTTTTCTAGAATAGTTATATCACAGAGAATGCAACCATGAAGTGGTTATATACCCTCCTCCTTCCCAGTTCATTTGATGCCTTTGGAGTCATTGATCCTCATCCCCAAAGCCCAGATCAAATCAGTCTGTTTCTAATAGCATCCCTATTGAGTTCAGTGGGACAGAGTTCCAAGTCATGTACATAGGATTGTAGCATAAGATGCTGCAGCAAATTTAGGACAACTCCATATTCCTCATTTTCCTATCTTTAACAGAGGAATGTTATCTAAACTGTGGTTCCCAACATCTGGATTCCCTAGATATTGGACTACAATGCTCATTATTCCCAGCTGGCACAGCCAGTGGTCAGGGATGGTGGAAGCTCTAGTTTGACAGCTTCAGGGGTCCAATGTTGTGAACCAGTGGTCTACAGGGTTGAATGTGAAAAAAAATGATAAAAGGTCTTTGCATTAGTGGAAATAATTCAGTACAAATCCCTTGCAAAACAAAAAAGGTTTTCTCTAAGTTTGTATGTATTTTGTCTAGTCCAATTCATCAGAACTTAATGTTACATTAACAGAGTGTCTCTTTCTCTGCAGGTATGTGGTATGTCGTGGATTAAAGTCTGGAACTGATGATGTGAGAGACTACCTTTTCAATGTGAACATCAAACTCAATCAGCAACGCAACTCAGACCAGGATGTTAACCTTGTTGTTCCCCTGGAAGTAATCAAAGGTGACCATGATTTCTTTGATTACATGGTTCGTTCAAATGAAAGGTGAGTTGAAGAGCTGTACAAAGAAACCAGTATTTTGCATGGAGCAGGCTCAGTTTCTTAATATGGTATCTTTTTTGCTAGTGACTTTTTCCAAATTGCTTACTCACATGAGGTCTTCCTCCGAAAGTCATTATATTGTGGACTATCTCTCAAGAGAGAACAAGTTGATGAGCTTTATGGGACATGCATCTCCATCATATTAATTTGTCAGGCCAAACCAATGTTTGTTTGTCAATAGACAAATAAGATAATGCATTCTCTGTGGCCTCTGGCCGTACTTTTGTCTCCAAAGGTCAGCCGAGAAACATGGCTAGTTTAGCTTCTGCATTTAATTTTAGTTGAAGGAGATTGGACCTAGGGGGCAAGTTACTTTAGTTATTAGTTTATAATGTTTCTAATCTGTCCAATAACTAACATTCTCTACACTGTACTGTTGCTGTTGGTTAGTACTAATATCTATTCATTATTTGAAATTTTATTAGTTTTTCTTTTCACAGTACTGTATTTTATTGGTTACATATTTTATATTATCTTGGCTAACCATTTGTTTCTCTTTTTATTTTATCTGGACATCAGTATTAAATCTTTTTCTCTAAATAAATAACATCCACAGTCCTTCTGAAAAGTAGGCTTTCTGAATTGGCTTTTGGGAAGAAATAATGTAAATGAAGTATTCCTTAATTCCCTAACAATGCCATTTTAGTGTGTTTGGTTATATACTGAATACTTTTCTTATTGTTTAAATTGTTCTGATCCAGAAAATGTTTAGATAAGAATCCACTTGGACAACAGGTAATCCGCTCTAAAATGGGCTTGTTTTGTCTTTCAGACTGTGTGCTGTTCAGATCAAAGCACTGGCCAAAATCCGTGCATTTGTTCAAGATACGTGAGTATGTTTTATGAGAGCTAGATTTTAATGTTCTGAACCGCTCAGAGAGTCTTTTGGCTATTGGGTGGTTTAAACATGAAATAAATAAATAGATCTTACTTAAGCATTTCACTGAAAATTGACATTTGTATTGTTTCAGCTGTTACGCAGTCAGTCTCATTTGAAAATGACTTTTGTTTGGCGGTGGGGTAAAACATTAAATATTTAGGAGAAACTTGCTTAACAGTGACCCCAATCTAATAAAAGTTAGTCATGTGTCACTGGAGTGAGTGACTTCAGCTTTTTGCATTGACTTTACTTTTCTCAAGGATCAAAAGGGAGCAATACACTCACAGAAATTGTTCACTGATTTGCTTTTCTGATATGCAGCCCCACATGGTCAGTATGTATGAATGTTAGCTATTGAACTTGAAGAGCAGGCACTTACCAGGATGTTAGCCAGGCAAGACGTTACATTTTGGGCCAGGAGAAAAAATTATGGCCTGAATTGTCCCCCACTCCCTTTTTCTTTTTTTAATGGTGGTGGTAACAAGCCACTGACAATTGCATAAAAATGATGCTTGAGCATCATTTGAATTGAATTTTGAATTGACCAAAAGTGGCAAAGCGGTTTTGTTGTTTTTGCTGAGAGGCTTACTTGGTGCTTCCTGCAACCTGCAATAGGATGGTAATCCAGGCTTGGATTGCAAACCAACCCATTCTGGGTTAATAACCCTAGAACAATCCATAGCTTGTCACAGAGTGGCTTGTTGCCTCAAAACAACACACCAGAAAGAAGTCATCTGGGTTCTAGTGATATGGAAACTCATGATGGGATGCCATGTCATGTGAACCAGTGTTCCATGTTCACAGGCTCTAATGTGAGGGTTTGAAACTTGCTCTAAATCCTTTCCATTGATAGAGCCTTTGTAAAACAAAACAATGATACCTGTTACAGGGAATAAAATGTGTGTGAATCGATAGACAGAAATTCACCTGTTTTGAAGCAGACGGGAGGGAAGGTGAATTACCTTCTGCTTGAAATTTAGAAAATTTACATATTCTCCTAGGACGTTGAATGAACCACGGCAGGCTGATATCCGAAAAGAATGCCTCCGACTCTGGGGGGTGAGTAACATCATGGGACATAGAACTCTAGGCGTGTATTTCCTGTGGTTCTTTTTTAATGGAAGGTGGGTACTTTTGCATGCCAAATATGGGCAAAATCTATTCTCTGTCAGAGAGAGTCATCATGGGGCATTCTGGAGGCTCTGAATATGGAGACTGAAACTCAAAATAGTGTCAGTTTTTATAAGAAGAGAAGCATCTTGCTGAAGCAGATCAATGGCTTATGTAGTCCAAAATATATTTATTTAAAACATTTATATTCCCTATTGAACTAACAAGGCTTCCAGAGTGATTTTCAGATCAATAATAACAAGACAGTCCTTGCCCTCAAGTTTAAAGTCTAAAAGACACAACACAAAAGGAAAAGGAAGGTGGGGTGGGGAAGGAAATCAAGAATACTCTGGCATCAGTATTTTATATGCTTTTTTTATATGACATCCAAGAACAAATTACTCCTTCTGAATGTTGTTAATGCAATAGATAAGGGCACAGAAGAAGATTATTTCAAAAATCAGATGTCTGTTGATTTTGGGGTGGAGAATAGCTTTATTCCAACATGTGGTGTCTAATGTATAAGACAGACCATTTTAAATTATATCTGCAATTCTTCTGCAGTGTCTTCTTGCAAGGGAGATTCAGTCTGCCATTACTGTTTTGCTCATTGAGATAATCCTGATAAACCTTGAAATTCCAGGTTTTTCTGGAACACAGTGTGGAAATCTTTGATTTGACTAGAGGGTATGGCAGATGGAGTTTATTCTGTTTTTGCTGTCTTACTCTCACTTATAAGAGCTTCCAGGGATGAGGGTGGCAGGGAGAAGAGAGAGATGGTGACTGTGATTTGACTATGAGTGGGGTACTGCAGCGTTCAATCCTAGGCTCAGTGCTCTTCAACATCTTTATTAATGATTTAGATGAGGAAGTACAAGGAAAGATGATCAGATTTGCAGATGATACAAAACTGGGTGGAATAGCAAACACTCTAGAAGACAGAATGAAGATCCAGGGCTATCTTGATAAATGTGAATTTTGGGCTGAAACCATCAGAATGCGATTCATTAGGGACATATGCCAAGTCCTCCACTTGGGAAAAAGAAACCAAATGCATTGATACAAGATGGGCAATACGTGGCTCAACAGAAATGAAAAAGAAAAAGATCTTGGAGTTAGTGTGGACAACAGGTTAAATATAAGTCAACAATGCAGTGAAGCTGCAAAAAAGAATATGCTATTTTGGGATGCATTAATAGAAATATTACTTCCAAATCATGAGAAGCAATACTTCTATACTCTTCACTATGTCACTTCTCATCTGGAATACTGTGCTCAGTTCCAGGCACCATGATTTAAGAAAGATGCAGAAAAATTGAAAGGTTCTGTAGGAGGGCAACAAAAATGATCCAGAGTTCGGAAACACTGCATTATAAGGAGAGACTGAGAGAACCAGGGATGTTCAGCCTTGAGAAGAGATGACTGAGGGGGGACATGATATCTCTTTATAAATACCTCAAAGGCTGTCACAGAGAGGAAGGTCAAGATCCCTTCTCACTGATACCAAAGCACAGGACATGGAATTATCAACTGAAGTTGCTACAACCTAGATTCAGGCTAGATATCAGGGAAAGTTTCCCCACTGTCGGAACAATCCAACAGTGGAACCAATTGCCTAGAGAGGTCATGCACTCTTCCACACAGGAGGCATTCAGGACAAAACTGGACAGTCCTCTGGGTGGGATGGTTTAAATTGGTGACTTGCAACAGCAGGGGGTTGGACCTGATGGCCTTCTTGGCCCCTTCCAACTCTACTATTCTGTGATTCTATGGTTTCTTTTGTTATAGTGCTATCTGTGTCACCAGTCCAAATATTTTAGACTTTAAGTTTTGACAAATGTAAAGGAAGTCTAAAAGTTAAAATCTAGAAGACACAACATGAAAAGAAAATGTGAAGGGTAGGTTGACTGGAGTGGAAGGGGGAAGCAGGCATTCATTCCTTATGTATATGATTCACCGAGGAAACAGGCTGCTCTTCAGGAAGTCTCCATGAAGAACTAGCCTGGTGACCCAACCTTCCTTGAAATGGCTGTAAGGCTGCTGGAATGCGTTGGCCCTAGATGGTGACTCCCCAGCCTTCTGGGGGCCTAGCTGGGATCTGCCACCTTCTCAGTTCTGCCACTGTGGGAAAGGCTGGGCAGGGTGCACATGACCACCCCACTTCAAGCAGATAGTCCTGCTTCTCTTCCTCACAAAGCCATTCAAACTGATGCGCGTGCGCTCGCGCTCACTCTCGCTCTCACTCTCTCACACATATATATATATCAGGTAATTCACACTTTCTTTTGAGTAAGGAAAAAAGACATCACTGCTAGCTATGTCTTTAATATGCTATTTAACTTAGAGGATCAACCACAGAGGTGTTGAAGTGGGGGAGAGGGTTTAAGTACCTGTTTCATCTGGAGCTGGATGAGTGCAAAAGCAAAACAAACAAAAAGAACATGAATTACTCGGACATTAAAAGCTACTATTTTCTCAGTACCTGTCTGTTTCATCTCAAACGGGATGAAGGAAACATTGTGCAGTTTAAAAGGTTGCCTATTCTTTTTCTAAAAGAAGTTAGTGATTGTGAAACATCATGCAGTGTTGTTCTTGATTGATTGACCCAAAAAGACACCATTTTGTTTTTCAACTTCAACTAGTTACATGAAATATTCCAGAGTTTGAATCTCACAGGCTGGAGTGAATTTTTTTTAAAAATGTAACATTCATTAAAACTACCCTGCAGATGGTGCCACTGGACTAAGTTATAGTGTGTAGCTGAAAGCTGAAAAAAAATGAAAACAAGTTCAGCTGAACTTGACTTCTCTGCATGAGTCCTGAATTTGGAGATTTTTATGGCAATATATTTTATAGGCTAATTATATGCTGCATAGAAAACAATTTTATGTTTTAGAAAATGGATGGTTGTTTCTATTTTTCACATTTAAATGAACTGCTAGAATCTACTGGGCATTTTGCAGGTATATGTAAAAGCCAGCTGGTTAGCTTGTAATAACAGTTGAAAACCTTCAGTACTCCTTGTGTTACAATCTTCTGTTCATGAAGAAGAAAGATGAGCATTTGTGGTACAAGAAAACTTTGATCCAACAATTGCATCTGAGAAAGTCAAATACCCTGATTTGTTTTCTTTATCATAAATGGTAATATATTAACCTGTGTTTGTCTAGTGTTTCTTTTAATTTCCTTTTATATATCCTTTATGTTTGATGTACTAAAGCAAAAGATGAAGTGGAAAAATATGTGAGAGCCAGTTCCTTCTGGTCTAACAGGGCTTTTGATTGTTGTAGATTCCAGATCAGGCCCGAGTTGCTCCATCCTCTTCTGATCCAAAATCCAAGTTCTTTGAGCTAATTCAGGTGAGACTTTCAGTTTTTGTCTGTTCTCTTTGCTCAGATGAAATAAATGCTGCTTATTGTGGGGTCATAAAAGCAAATTTGCAAGAAACCCTACAAGGTTTTATCTTGTTCAGTCAAACCAATAAGGTGCTCCTCAAAGTGTGCAATTGTAGCTTTGCACTTGAATTTTATTGTGTGATGTATCTGCCATTCCTATCAACCACAGAAACATTGGATCTCTTATTATGTACCTTGTATTTGAAAGTATAACTTTCACAAACGGTATCTTTCTGCTGGATCAGCTCTTACACAGCTGTTCTGGTGATTGACCACTTAAAGAAGAATATGGCATTAGAGCCATGTATACAGTATAGAAATGTGGGTTGATTAAATGCCAGTCATTATGGTCTACCTGTTGGGTTAGTATTCCTCTCTGCATTTGTTTTGCTTCAGGGTGCTAAACTAGAGATCTTCAGTTACAAAGCGACCCCTCTGAATTCAGAAACTTTGGAGAAGATCCGGCCAGTGTTGGATTACAGATGTATGGTATCAGGAAGTGAGCAGAAGTTTCTTCTAGCACTAGGGGTAAGTGGCAATAACTAAATATATTAGTGGGTTTCAGTGAGGGGAAAATGTGTGTTAAAACAACATAGAGCTTGATTTAGAATGTCATTTAGTCTCTTGCTGCTGCTGTTTATATTCTGAAATAGACTTGTTCTAGTCTTTGGCTAATGTTACAGAGGCAGTTGTTTGGTTAGTGGATTCCATTTCCTAGTTTCTGATATTTTACAAGTCAGGTAGAACCTTGTTTTATAAACTGACTACATGTTTCTACCTGATCTATCCTTCTCTTCTGTGCAATTAAGACTGTTGCTCCTGTGGCTAGGAGAAGTTTGCTAACCTAGCTGAATTTTTTATATTTGTATTTTTCGCTGCTTACATCCTTTTTGGATGCTTTGTTGTAAAGTATACATGGCTATGAAAATATCTCTTTTGCTGTCCTTCTGCCAACTACATTCGGGAGCATAGGGCTTTCTCACTGAGGTCCTTCAGTCCTTAATCTTTCCACCTTCCTGTTTGTTTACATGCAGAAGTCTCAGATATACACTTGGGCTGGTTGCCCAACAGATCGTTGGACCAAACTGGACTTGAAAACAGAACTGCCACGGGACACCCTTCTGTCTGTGGAGATAGTTCCTGAGTTGAAAGGAGAGGTCAGATAATGTTCTTCTTTTAGGAAAGGGATAATTTCAGCATTTTAGCTGGGGCTTCTGGTAAGGAAGATGGCATTTATTTGTTGGCAAATTTAAAATTCAAATTAAGGTCATGTGTCAGTTTGCCCTGAGTAGATGTTCTCTGCCTCCTCCTTTGTTGCCTCATTATCTGACTTAGTAACATGAGCACACATTCAAAGCCACATGCAAATGCTGCAGCCATCACTCTCCTTTCCAGAAATGGCTGCATTTCAATGGAGGTGACTGTGGAATTTCCCTATTGATTTACTAGGCTTGCAGAATAAAGCTTGCTGCAGGATTACCAAAAAAGATAAGTAAGCATAAAGAAGCAAAAATCTTTAATAGAAGGTAGCAGATAGTTTATCCTAATATGTTCCTTTCCAGCAGCACTCTTTTGCAGGGGATACAAAAATGAATTACTTAAAAGTCCCTGAGATTAGAACATAATGAATAACCCTAGCAAGTTGTTGTTGCTGTTGTTGTTATTGTGGATACTTTGTTATAAAGTATACCAGGCCATGAAAATATCTCTCCTGCTGTCCTGCTGCCAACTGCATTCAAGAGCATAGGGCTTTACCCACTGAGGCCATTCTGCTAGTGCAAAGCTTCTAACACTTGCAGAAACTCTGTTTTTATTATGGGGCACATGTCTAGGCAATACTTGGTTCCATTCGTACAAACAGTTGTACAAGCTGTTGCATCACACAAATTGTTCTGCTGTTGTTTGCACAAGGCATTTTGCAAAGTTATTACAACTTCATCAGACTAGGTGTTGCTTACACTACTAGAGCTAGTTTAGATAGTTCTGCAACCCATAGTTGAACATCTCCAACTCTTGTAATTTTTTCGTTAATGTAATGTAACTGAGTACAGTGGTGCCTCATACTGCGAACTTAATTTGTTTCAGGAGGCCATTTGAACTCTAAACTGTTTGAAGTCTGAAGCAATGTTCCTCATTAGAAATAATGGAAAGTGAATTAATCCATTCCCGTACCCTGAACAATACCCATTTCAGCAGTGAGAATGATCTAAAAGGCACTGAAAATGAATTGAAAAAGCACTGGAGCATTTTTTTCACTGTGCCTGCAGTTTGAATTTAGAAGCATCATTCAACCTTTGGAATGATCTTACCTAGATTTTAGTGTTAGAACTTTGGGATGTTCGAAGTTCAAGGCACCATTGTATATCTAATTGGAACAGAATATAGAAATGTTTTAATAAAATAAAAATAAATATGTTAAATTCCATGTGGATAATCAATTTGAAACTATTTGTATTTGGTTTAAACATTTTATACTCCACATTCCTTTCAAAGTAAACTTGAAGTGCTTAACAGAAAGGTCATAAAATACAGAAAACCTTGTATTCAAGGTTAGAATTGAAATGAATGAGACTATCTGAATCATGACTAACTGAAATTCCATTTATTTCAGTAGGGCTGCTCTAACTAGGATTATGATTGGGTGCAACCCCATACAATAAAATAATTCAACATAACAAGGGAAACTAAAGCTTAGCCTCTTATGTTAAATTCCACTGTTGTTTATGTATGGAATGCGCTTCCTGGAGAGGTGTTCCTGGCGTCGAGTTTATATTCTTTTTGTCGCCAGGTTAAAACCTTTTTATTTAATTGCTATGTTAAAAATTAATATTTTATCATTAACAGTCACTTTTTTGTTTTTGTTTTTATATAATTTTATGTAATTTGTTATTGTTTTATTGTTTTAATTGTATGCTTGTGAGCTGTCCGGAGATGCTGAGGCATGTGGTGACGGCATATAAAAGTTTTAAATGAATAAATAAATGTAAGAAATTCTACATCATGCAAAATTAATTACATGGGATACTCTTAACAATAAAAAGAACTGGTATCAAAATTTTAAGAGAACAAAGCATAACATTTGACAATGCAATGGAGTCAACTTTCCTGTTTTCGTAAAGCCATATATTACTGAGCTATCACTGTATTTGCTAAAATTTAGTGCTAATGGAACACAATTTTTATCTATAAAATTTGCTTTGGCATTCTACAGTTTCAGTAAGTTTAAAATAAAGCAATTTAAACCTGACTGAAAACCCCTGGCAGAAAACCCTGTGCTGCAGATTTTAATTACTGGAAGATTTGTGAAGAGGTGCATAGTTCCTTTGATGGCCCCACCCTTAGTGAGCTGGGGCCTAACCCTAAACTGTTCTCTGATACATCTTAGTTGAAGGAACATTTTGTGAGTTGGTCCACTGATAGTATCACTACCCTTCTTGGGATTTGATGTTTGTTCATAAGTTTTCAGATTTGTGGGAGGGAAAAATGCTAGGAAAAGGGCTTGATAGAGGCTTACAAAATAGCCAATGGTATATAGGAAGATTGCAATCTTGAAACACTAAACTCCAGGTTTATTCATTGGAATTGATTGGTGGTGAGTTTGAAACACCCAAAAAGAAGTATTTCTTCATGCAGCAATTCATTTAGAGGATTTGTTACTGCATGATGTAATAATTTTTCTTGAATGGTAAAGTTAGTAGAGGATAGATGTTTCAGTGACCATTAAGAAGAACGTTTCTATGTTCATGAGTGATAGATCTCTCTGATTATCAGAAGCTGAGAAAAAGCAATGTAGGAGTGTCATTCTTTAATCATGCCTGGCTTGGGGATTTTGCTGAGGTATCTGTTTGTCTACTCTTGGAGATACAAACACTGACCTCAAGGGACTTCCAGTATGGCAAAGTCAGGCAATTATTTAATTTTGATGGATAGTTCATTGAGCTCAGAGGTTCTCAAACTTTCTATTAAGGGATATACCAGTGGGATTTTGTCTGTTTCTTGAAGGGACAGCTCAAGATTCAAAAGTCTGAATTATTTTCCTTGCTTTACTGTCTGGTTATTCTTCCATGTATATAACATGTAGTAAATTTCCTATGTATGGGAATTATTTTAAACATCAGAGAAATGAAGTTAAGAACACTACAGGTGTATATGTATGCAGTATCACTCATTGAGTTTATATTGTGGATGAGGAGAATGGAGAGATGTAGGCAGAGGCATTTTCTAATTAAAAAGTTTACATTTTCCCTTACTGAAGCAGAGATGGAAAACATGATTTTTTTTGCAGCACTTGCAAAATGCAGCAGCACTGAGTGAGGTACCTGTTTCCTTCTCCCTAGGGGAAAGCACAGCGAAAAATTAATGCCATTCACATTCTAGATGCCCTGGTACTAAATGGCAGTGATGTCCGAGAACAGCATTTCAATCAGCGGTAAGTAGAGCTTGGGAAAATACTTGCTCACATATATTTTGAGGCGTGTATGTTTGCTCTTTGAGCTTTTAATCAGCACTGTTGAACAGGTGCTAAAGCACAGTTCTGTCAAGCTGCCTTTCAGCCTCTGAACTCAGAGAATTACAGCAGCCCGTGCAGAGCAGGAGGAACAGTGAAAGTGATCCTGCCTTCCCACTCTGTGCTTTTGGTTGATTGCCATTTTCAGTCGTCTACCTGGGGGTGCTTCAGAAGGGGAAGGCATCTGGATCAGCATCCGGATGCTTCGTGTTTTGGCAACGGTGGTCTCCTCCTTTCCCTAACCCCTTGTACCCCCTTCCCCTCTCTGAGGGCACCTTTCCAACCTTAGAAAACAGCCTGTGCAATTATCTCCATGCTGGAAGCAGAGGGAGTATCTGAGTTTGGAATGTTGTCTCTGACTTTGGTGCTGGGAACCTAAATAATCTTATCCACCCAGCTCCACCCCTGACAATATTTAGGGGGCACAGGAGTATTCCCTAAAAGATTATGAGGAGGAAATCAAGCCACTAAATGTGGTGCTCTGTTTTTTGCTCTTTAGGCAAATCTATAGCAGAGGTGGCTTCTATTTCATATTGTAGACCTAAGCATGTAGACTTTTTACAGGATTTTATGCTATATTTTATGTTTTTAGATTGTTCTAAACTGTCCAGAGAGTTTTGAATTTTGGATGGTTTAGAAACGTAAGGGAATGCAGAATACAGAAATGTAATGATGATAAAGTAAATCTTACCATTTGAGCATAGGCTAGGAAGCATAGAATCCATTTTCTGAGAAGAGGCTAAACTTAACTGTTCCTGAACTGCTAAATCTCATCAACCTATAGATGTGTTACTGGATTATCTGAATAATAAAATTTATGGAGAAACCATTCCTATTGTTATCCTTCATTTCCAGGACCCTAAACTGCAGAAATGTTTCTTTTTGGTTCCAGAATTCAGCTAGCAGAGAAGTTTGTAAAAGCAGTCTCTAAGCCTAGCCGGCCAGATATGAACCCCATCAGGTGAGTGAGATCTCTTGGATTCTTGCTAGCTCCTGAAGTTGTAATAATTTAAAAATACTTCATGAATGGGTAAAGGCAAAATGGGCCTGTACATTAATTGGTATGCAAGAAAACTAGCCAGGATGAGTAGCATTATGAGAAATGCTCTTTCACTTCAGTACGTGAAGATCTCAAGCTTGCCATAAACTGGCTTGACTCCTGGACAGAAGGATCCATGACCAAGTGTAGCCTAAACTTTTCTATTTATATGTGTATTTCCAATGCTGCTGCTTCACTTAGGCCATTGACCTAGTGCTAGTACTAGCAGTCCCTAATATAATGTCATTAGCATATGCTGGTGTGACAGATTTCTCCAAATCCCATTGTGCCAGCAGACACTGCTGGTGTTGCTTTAAAGATTCTGTAAATTAGTTCAATAGAAATTGCATAAACAGAGTGTCAGCACTGGATACTGCCCAAGTGTCTGTAGGCTATAAATTTGGGGGTGAGGGTGGAGAGGATAGTAGATCAGTCCTGGCAAAGGAGGGACTAGACTTTTCAACACTAAGAGGACACCTTGGGAGCAGACCATGTGGTAGAGGCAGAGTGGATCTCTTTTGTTTTCATAGTTTTCTTTCTTGGGATAATGAATTTAAATTGCACGAAGCTTGCCCATCACCAGCATGTTTTCCAAAATCTGGTTTAATTTAATGTAAAGGGGCTGTGTAATATTTCTGTATTTTTCTGATACTGATTTAAAAATAGCTTATGGCAGGTATTCTGGGTTGTCAAACCAGCTACCTGAAGTCACAAAGAGTACTTGGGGGGTTTGCTAAATTGAACTGTTAAAATCCATTGGGTGTGTTCCTTAGAATTTTAGAAATCATGACATTTGGAAACATAATGTTGCCTTCCAGTTCCTTGGTCTTTTCCAAGTTATGAGGGTGATAAACTTCGTTTTACAAAAGACTGGGATTTTTATCAATCCAGTATGAGTGCCTTGACAGTAAGATTTTTAAATACAGAGTTAGCCACAGTTGCAAAGCTTCCTTACTGTCCTGGCACTTTAAAGTTTTAGAAGACCATGTAGCAACTCAAATTAGTGAGGGGTTGGGGCTAGTGTGTTACTCAGCTCATAGACTTTTCTCCACAGAGTGAAAGAAGTGTACAGGCTAGAGGACATGGAAAAGATTTTTCTAAGGTAAGTCTTGAGAAAATCTGGACTGGCAGGATTTATTTCGCAGACTGGAAAAGGGGTTCTCTTATTATTTGGAAAGCGAGGGTCTGTCTGTTCAACTATATTGATAAATTCTGCATTTTTGGGAGGAATGGTCAGCCTGTATAAAAGGAGCATGCATATATTGGACAGAATGTATTTGGCTTCCTGTAGTCAAGCCTGTATCCTCCACTATTACTCTTTTCAGACCTGCGGAATTCTATCCTCTTCTTTTTATGGCATAGAAGAGTTGCATGACTGCTTGCCTGCTAGGACAAATGTTGACTTCTTAAAAAGATCACTATAATTATTTTGTACATAAGATCCATTGCTTATTTTCCCTCTTTTTTCAGCCTTGAAAATCACTGAGGCTGTGGCTTGTATAAGAGACTTTTGTTTGCTTTCTCTTAGCACTTTGCAAAGTTCTCTGCTGAGTCTTGATATCTGTTATGCTGCATTAAAATTCTTCTGAACCAGTTATGTAGCTCTATATTATTTAAAGTATCTTAATGCCTTCATCTTAGACCCTGCAGTTTCATTTGCTACCCTCACCGTGGCAAGTGTGACCAGCCTCAGACTTCCACCTAACCCAGAAACTGAAATGGAGAGAGCATCCCTTTCCCTCTCCAGCCCCAAAATTGGGAAGAAGCATGGAATGCTTTTAGTTCTACATGTCTTGGGTACTCAGAACACCCAGAAGAGGAATTGTTTTATACCTCATGGTATATTTTGGAGGTATAGCACAAGGTCTAGAAAGAGGGGGTATGGATGTGACAACAACACATTTTTGCTTGGCCACCAAGGTCAGGCATAACTTGTGGGATGACTCTGTTTTTGTTCATCCTCCTCCTCGGAGGTAAGCTGTGTCCATGCTTTGGCTGTTACTGAGTTATCGTTTATTTCATTTCTGTGTAGCCTGAAGTGCCTGATCTTGCCTAATCTTGGAAGCTAAGCAGGGTCAGGCCTGGTTAGAATCTGGCCTGCTTAGAATCTGGATACTTCAGTGTATGCTTATACAATTATTGTTGTAAACTGCCCAGTTGTTTCAGTTAGGCAGTTTAGAGATGGTGGTGGTGGTGGTGATGAAATAATTTTTATACTGCCCCACAGCTGAAGTTGTTTCCTGAGCAGGGATTTGCGGCTGAGACCTGTAGTTTGTGTCTTTTGTATTTAATGCTCTGTCTCCCCATTTTTTCATGCCTTAGATTAGAGATGAAGATTCTCAAGAGCTCAGGTGTTATACCACGGCTGTCCTACACTGGCCGTGATGACAGGCACTTTGTACCCAAAGGACTGTACATCATTCGGACCGTCAGTGGTAGGTCTTTCTCTGTTTAGAGACTGCTTTTTGGGTTAGCTAAACCCAAAGCCTGGGGTAAACATGCTGTACTTGAATCATGCTTTTCTCATCTTGAGATAATTATATGGACATTTTTTCGTTTTTATGTTTGCTGTTAGAAAGATTAAATGAGTAGTGTTTCTCTCCTTGGGCGGTATCAAATAGGATTGCTCTGCCTCTGCTCGTTCTGTTGCTCTTGAAGGACCCACTGCTTGTAGAAAAGGACTTTTGCCATTCTAAACTAACTCAAGACACAAACAGAAATACTTGATTCGAGATTAGGACAGGTCAGCTCCCTTCTGTGAGAAATGCAGACCTGCCCAGGTCCAGAAACAAGCATCTGTACTCATTTTGGATTATTTTTGGAACTGCAGAAACCTCATTGCAGAAGTGGAGGATCCCACAAGTATACGCACACAATGGGATGCTGTCATTTGCTTTGCTGCCTCTTATTATGTTTTGAATTGTTAGTATCATAGCTATGCACAGGAAGCATTGGAAGTGAAAGGAAAACTTGATGGATTCTCCTGTTTGCTTTAGTTAAAAGAGTTGCACAGAATTCCTGCAGGAGATTACTATTGTTAATCTGTTTCTGTCATATGCCCCCTGTCCTGCCTTGTCCATCCAGAGTCAGCTTCTTATCCTATGCATGCTTTTCCTTTCCACCCCTGCCAGTGTCTTCCGTCAGTCACCTCAAACATGAGGTTGCCATCCCTGCTCATCAGTCCTGCTAACAACAAGTTCAACTCATGAGTGCCAAGAGGATTGTAGCCAAAATAATGTCACCGAGAAACAGGGGGATGACATCACAAAGTTGGAGTGATTCTGAGAATGGCAGAAGTACAAAACCCAACTTTAAGGGGCAAAAACCAAATAGCCTCAAAAGTATCACACTGAGAACTGAGCATGCTCAGTGTGCACTGAATACTGGGTATCTTGCTGACAGGAAAGAATGGAAGGAAGTGGTGGGAAATAAAGTGGAGTTTGGGAAGAAGGTGTCACCCTGGCAGGCTTGCACACTGACCAGAGGTATCCAAGCTGCCAGATGTAGCTCCCAGTTAGATTTAGCTAACAACCATTGCTTTTTACATTTCATGAGTTTGCCTACTGATTTTTTAAACCCATCATCCTATTACCTGATAGTGAACTCCAGAGGAACTGTGCTCAAAAATAAAATTGTTATTTTGTTTTGTATGAATTAATGGGTACTTCAATAACTAATTAATTCTTGAAGTATTTGAATGAATAAATTGCTGCCTCTGTTCAGTTCTCTGAACTATATCTTGTTTGTTTGAGCCATCCCAGGGACTGTTAAGCCAGGTTCTCTCTGGGGACACATAGAGTTTGGTTTTTTTTTTTACAGCAGTAGTCCTTGAGAAGGGAGAAATTGTGTCTTACTGCACCCTTCAGGACTGTTTCTTGGGAGAAACAATGACATGCAGAATTATCCAGATGTGTTTTAGAGGACAGGTTCCCTCTTGGGCAGAAATTGTATCTTATGCTTTTCTTTTGTGTAAGACTGAGCAAGTATTCTTGCAATAAAATGCAGTCAGCATGGATTTTTCAAGAAAGTTTAATGAACTTGAAGACAGTTTTTTAACTTCTGCTGCTCACAGATTATTCCAAATCCCTTCATAGGTATTCTTCCACAGAAAATCCTGTGTCAGAATTGACCAAAGCAGTACTTGTTTTGAGGGAAATTGGAGGAAAGACTAATACAGTCAAAGATTTTGCTTTAGGACCCCATCTCCCACCCATGCTTCTCTCATTCTTTATTTCATTTGTTTTCAAGTGTCTGCATTTGATCTGATATCGTTGGCTTTCTTCTCAGATCCCTGGACTATGGCATTCAGCAAAAATGCTCACAGGAAATTTTTCTACAACAAGTCAACACAGTGCTCCACCTATGTGCTGCCTCCAGAAGCTGTTGCACCATTTCAGTGAGTAGCATCCCATAAATACAGCCAAATTATCTGGGAGGAGAGAGGCCAGTAGTAGCATCAGATTAATGCATAGATCCTCTTCCAACATCATGTAAACTCTGCTGTGATCTATAAATGTCAACAGAGGTTCTGTTATCTAAGGCAACTGGACACAATTCTGAACTGCTGTGCTTTACGAGCCATTGTATTCTTTATGTTTGGCTCTCCTTGTTGGTAAGGTACCCCTGCCTAGCTGAGACTGTATATTACAGTAGCTTGGCTAGGATGGCCTGGGTTCCTTGTCAGCTGCCACCCTTCTGTAATAGCACTGAAAGATTTTAATATTCAGGTACACTACAGATGATTTGTCATAATTTGATCCAGGCACCTGTAGAGGTAGTATTCGTAAGGATGCTGAGACTTTCTTTTTTTGATTAGAACTTTGGTCCCTTTGAAAGAACTACAGGTTGTAGGTTTTAGCTGAAACTGATAAAACTTTGTAGTGTAGCTCATTTTAAGAGTCTGCACTTGGCTTTGTGATACAGGAATAGACTGGCTGAAAGTCCAAGCATTGTGTCAATGCTTATGGGGTGGTGTGAAGGTGAATTCTGGATATCTGCAACCTTTTTGTCCATCAGTAGAAGCAGGAGAATGCAGTTTACATATGAATCTAAACCAAATGCTTCTGTTCTGTGGCCTGCCCTGGGGATCAAAGAGTGTGACTTCTGGGTTCTTCCACTAATTTCCTTGAAATCCTCTTAATTCTTTCATATAAAATTTATACTGCTCTTACATTGAAGTTCTTTTATCTCTAGTTCCTTCTTACTATTTTTCTCTGTCTTCATACCTCCACCCACCAGCCATTCCATTCACCAGGAGTTTCCATATTTTGGTGATTTATTATCAAACTAGTGTTTGTAGTTGTTAGCAAACCCTCCCTTCTTTGCATCCTGTAGCCTGCAGAATGTACAAGTGCCTTATGAAAAAGCTCAGAAAAGGAGAGAAGTCATTCCATTTCACTCCTCCAAGCTCTTGTGGCAATTAGGAAGGCTGGTTTCTTTCCTCCATGGTGTGCTTACACAGGAACATTGACCAGGGGATTAAAAATGCTTTACTGATACTTTTAGGCAAACCTTCTGTTTATTCCTTTCCCCTATTCTTTGGAATTTGCCACCCTCTTCATCACCTTTCTATAAGTATCACTATCGATGTCCCAGCTCCTGTAGAGGAACCTGCTGATTCAGCTCTTTTATACAGTACAGGATTCTACATGTATAAAGAGCTATATTCATTTCCAGTTACAAATCTGAACCAAGGACATACAATACAGAAGAATTGTAGCTTATCCAGCAGGGTTAAGAGGAGGATTAACAATTCTTTTTATCTGGATTGTGTGGGCAATGATGACCTTATTCTCAGAAGTTTTTCCTGTTCTATGAAAAAGCCAGCATAGCTCTTAGATGTGACAGTTTCTGAGACCTAGATACTCCTGCTAACTTCCTTATAGTTTCTCACCTTTCTTGCCCTGATGGATTTGAAGAGAAACAGTGGGAGCTATTTGCATTCCCTTTGTCAGCTCTCTAAGCAAGCAGTAACTCAGACATTTTCAGAAACTTCTTTCCATTCCCTATACCCATGCTGCATATGTCTTATGATAGCATTTCAGCACAAAACTTAAAACAATAAGGAAAAGGAAAGGAAGGAAAAGGCTTCTGTGTGATTTTGACAAAGGATGCATTGTATTATCATTTATGTGCTTTAAAGTTGCTGTGATTAGATACTAGTATATTTTTTTATCACAATGCTAATATCACTCTCATAGAACAGTGTAGCTAAAGGGACTGTGAATATTAAATACTAGTAATTGTTGGGCTCAATGTCTGCTCTGTCTATGGAATGAAGCACTCAATCTTATTCCAGGAAGACAGCGCCCTTAAACCTGGGAGAGAATTTAATCTCCAATGAGACTGGTCTAAGAGAGCGATTTCTTTTAAAGATCTAAATGTACTAAACTTCTTTATCTAAAATGTCAATTTTGCTTGAACAATCAAAGTTGCTATAGCTTCCGCTCTGTCTAATTTGTTTTCTGGACCTTCTGAAGTCTCCTGTAAGGCCTTTTATAGATTCTTGTGGGATTACTTCATTTCCCTCACCCTCTCAAAAGCCACCCCCCCTTTGGCTCTGTGCATTGGGCTTTCCTCTCTTTCCACTTAAAAGACATTGATTCTCTCCTCCTAGTCACTGTTTTGACTTGAGGCCAAACTAAGGCTGTTTCTGTTAAAACAGCTTCTTTTTATAAAACTGACTGGGGGGTGTCTGTCTGCAAAAGCAGCCCTACAGTTTTTATATCCTGCAGAAATGATCGATAATCTTGGCAAAGTTGGGCTTTCTCTTAAGGCATAGGAGTAAAGGTAACAAAACTTTTGTTTCACTATATCACTGACTTCCAGTATTTGGGGACTGCTGCATAAGTTGCACATTCTCCTTTCAAAGTTAGCCAGCAGATCCCTTCTTTCTCTTGCTATGCCTGTCATAATGCTAGGTATAGCAGTACAGGCACAGCATAGCCATAGTATAAATGAAGTACCTCATCAGCTGCATCCAGCTGCTAGAAGCAGTAAAAGGTAACCCCGTGTAGGCTGCTTGAATATTTACTTTGGAGGTAGCTGGGAAGACTGAATTAGAGATGCAGCCTGCAAGTCTAAAATTCCTCTGTCCAAAATATACCTTAGCTGTACCATATCATAGTATTAAATTTCTGTAGAAAAGAATGAACAACTTGGGAAAATGTGTCACTGCAACTGGATGAAGAGGGAGAAATTAGGCTTCTTAGCAGGCTTCCAGTAGTAAGAGAATACTCTTTTTGCCTTCCACAAGTCCTTGCCCACACCTCCGGCTCCTGGCCATTTTGATTGCTCACTTCTGGCCTTCTGTTATTTGGGACTGATTCCTCTGGCTAGGAAAGCTCAAGGTGTGGGATTTCCACCAGTTCCTCAGATTATTTCTTGCCTTTGAAAGAGCAGCAAACTATGTGGGGCTCATCCTGTTTGAGGTCAATTAAAAAGTGGTGAGGTAGAGAAGGGTCAAAATCAGCAACTCCAATAAATAGTTGCTCTGCCCCCTTCTTTCCTTTTCCTCCACCTTCTCTCTTGTGGCAGCAAAGGAACAAGTGATGCTTGGAGACCACCTTTGTCAGGATGTTGCGCATTAGCGTCTTAATAAAAAAAATAATGTACTAGGTGTATAAAGTTATGCACAGTCTTTGTGCTTTTTTGGTACTTGGTCTGGTTTTAACTGTTGCTGGAGGTGGTTCTGTGCCTAATTTAGGTTTCTCAGATATCCTTTATTTCCTGAGAACATGTGTACATGGCCAAATTCTTTGAAATGAACCATTCTGTGGGCTTTGTAGGTTGATTCTAAAGAACAGCCTTATTCTGAGTCAGGATCACTTAGCCCACTACCACCCATCTTGACTTGCAATATTACTTCACTGACTCAAGCAACGATCTTCAGTGTGTTCCTGGGAATATTTTAACCGGAGGTGCTGGGGTTGGAGGGCCCCTTATTTGAATATATGTATCCAGTGTAGCCTCCATCACCTGGGTCAATTTCTGTGCCCATTTCTCTCTTCTTTGCCCACAGCACTTGTTACTGCAGTCGCCTTTTCTGGGATTGGAAAGATGGTAGCAAAGTGCATGACTCTCAAAAAAAGGAAGACCCAGAGAAGTTATCCAAAGAAGCTGTCTTATCCTTCATCAGACTACATTCACCCTATGACCAGTCTCTCACCAGATCCTGGGGGCCAGGGAATGAACATCGGTTGGAAACTTCAGCAGCCGATTAGAATGACTTTCTTCTAAGCACTTGCAATGAGACATGAAGGAAAACGGTCAATATCAGATTGGGTGGTAGAGGACTCAATGCAAAACAAATGGAACAAGACTTCAGACTGCAAATTAGCACTGTACATAAATATGTGGTCTAGGCAGGTTATGCTGCAGGTCACAGAGGTAAGGCTCCTGGAGCAGTGAACGTTCTAGATTGATCCTCACCATACCTTTCTAGGGCTTTTTCCACCTGTGCTTTGAACACCTAGTGTCTGGACTCAATGTAGCAGGTACCACAACAAAGGATGCACACTGCTCCCCACTAGCACCTCTAGGAGTGGAGGACTATGTAGCCACATACAAGTCTGCTCAAGTGGAGGAATGTGAGGAGAGAAGAATGGATCTTTAGTGGCCTCATTTCTGTCTCTTGCTTCCTCTCTGCATGATGAGCTTAGTGTGAGTTCATTAAGAAGTTCAGACTCTTCTCATGCCTGCCTTTCTCCTTGGCATGTGGCTGCAGCCCAGAGAGTTCTTGGGGTCCTGGTGTCTAAGCAGGAAGATACCAGGGAAATGGGTATCTTGATTGTACTAATTTAGGTGTACTTATTGCCAGTGGTAAGCTATGGTTCTGTTAAAAAATGGATGTTATGCTTCTATGCGAAGTAAGTCTGTTATGCTCTTTCCTACTCTCCACATAGAGATTTGAAATCCACAGGCTCTGATGCTTCCTTTAAAAAGGTGCTAAGTCTTTTCTGTACCTGAAGCATACCCCATAGTTTTCCTTTGTTCTGAAAGTTGAAATTATTTGGGGTTTAGAGGATTGGTGCCCTTTAAGAAGTATATGGATTGATCCACCTCACAGCCAGCCTTCTTGTAGGGAGATTATTTTCTCTTGGTCGGTTTAAATTTTAACTAGGGATAGGAAAGTTCTGTATGTCTGAATCAAAAATCCTGTTTGGAGGGAAATCACAGAACTGTGACTAGAAGATCATTCATGTTTTCTCTTATTACCCTGAAGTGTGTAACCTTGGTTTTTGCAGGCTGTTTTTCAGTACTTAGGTTCCTTGGCACTTTGAGCAAATGCCAGCTGAAGGAACAAGATTGTGCTTTCCCCATGTTGTGATTGACCTATTTGAGGAAAACCTGTGCTGTTTTCTAATGTGAGCCAGCCATTAATATACAGCAAAAGGCTCTGGAATTGGTGTAGTCTCTGAAATACTTGCACATGTTGGCCAGAAGGGACTGTATTGCCTATGAGTGGGAGTTGGCTAGGTTGTGCCTTAGATCATGTACAATGCCTCCTGTAACTGAAGGCACCATCCAAGTATTAGCCCCTTTCCAATCCAAGCAGCCAGAACAGGGAATGGACGAAGACAACGATTGTGGGGAATTATGAATCTCCAAGTGAGGGACAGCTCCACCTGAATTGGGCAGCAGAGAGCACCACAAACCTGTAGAAGCCTCCTTATAAATAAGAGGTGTTTTGTTTGTGGAATCTGAGTGAATCTT
>NW_025335268.1:15368460-15372087 GCF_004798865.1 Varanus komodoensis | reverse complement strand
TGTCCCCCCTCAGTCTTCTCTTCTCAAGGCTGAACATGCCCAGTTCTCTCCGTCTCTCCTCATAGGGCAGTGTTTCCAAACCCTGGATCATTTTTGTTGCCCTCCTCTAGACCATGACATGGATTAAATTAAAGCACCACATTTAGTGGCTGTGCAAGAGCCATTTTCTTTTACTTTATCTCCAGGTTACCCCTAAAAGGATTGAGAGCAACCAGATGCCACAGGCTGATTTGTAAGTCATGTCAGCACAGCAGGACTGATTGCATGATAATACTCTACACCTTAAGTGTCCCTCCATCCACCTCTTCACAAAATAGAGGCTGTTATTTTTGTTCCACCTTTGAAAAACCATATGGAAACTTTAGGCAGGCAAGCATCAAGTGCAAAATGAAAGCTCAGCACAGTGCTTAGAACAAGGCCTCTGGACTCTAACTTGACCTTTCCTCAGGTCTGTTATTATGTTTCAGGCCCCATAATCTTTCTTTTGAAGAAGTTATCTACCTGCAAGGCATGAGGAGAAAATGGCATGTATTTGTAATGAGAAAAATGTAATCCCCATTCCAAAGCATAGTTGAAATGCTTAAGGAACATTAAGAAGCTTACGTGTTGCGAGTTCTACAGTAGTAGCAGGTAGAACTGAAAGCAACAGAAAATGCCCGTGGTAGTTGGCCACTGCCTGGGACTGCTTGACAGATGCCAAAAACCCTGCTTCTTTCAGAGGTACGGCAAGAAATTTAATCAAAAGAATTTGATGTGTTTTGAAGTGAATGTAGCTTCTTGTCTGTTTTGTTTTTCTTCTTTCAGAGAGAGAATTAAAAATGCTTCGCCGTGAAAATCGCAAGATTGTAGTGCTTTCAGCAGCCATAGTGCTGTTGGTGGTGGTGGTTTACACCTGCTGGACAATGTAGCAACCTGTTGCTGCGATATATTCATGATCTGACTAGGATAAGCCCTTCCCTCACCAGACTATCTCGTGGGTGTGATCATCATTCCAATTCAATAAATTCTGACATCTCTAATTCATCATCGGAAACCCGCATCATCAACATCTGAAGAAAGTTAACATAGTACGAATGGATTTGGAGAAGAGGGTGAAATACGGTTGGAGCCACTCCAATTCACCACAAAGGGAGAAGTACTTTTCAACAGTGGCATGCTAGTTATGGAACAGTCTTCAGAGAAGTTCTCCTGGTGCCATTTTTTTCTGTTTTCAGTGCCAAGAGAAGACATTCTTATTCATGAAGACCTTTAAATAACTTAATAGTCTGGGTCTCTCAGTAATGCACATCATAATTATGTTTTATTTTTAATAGCATTTATTGTTTATGATGGGATGCAGAACCTCAGGCCTGAGGGCCAAATCTGATTTCCCTGGGATCCCAAAGTGGTCCCCCAGTGATCTTCCGAGTGCTGTGCCTCTTCTCTTCCAATCACCAAATATTTGGTGGCTTCTGAGCTCTTGTTTGTGTGCTCTTCCCATTCCAAAAGATTGACATGCTTCTCCTAAGGCCTAGTACCTGGCAATGAGCACTTTAAGCTAAAATGTGCTATTCTTTTGCATTTGCCCTTCTCTCTCTCCCATTGGTATCAAGTCCCTGAAGCTTCTCAAAAATTAAATTTGGCCTTCACGCTGAAAGAGGTTCTGCACCATTGTTTTATGGGGAAGCCATATAAATACAGTTAAATAAATACAAATTTATTCTATGTGAAATTATCAGTAATGGCTCCATTTGCCTGCTTTTAAAAAATCACAAGTATAACTAGGCCCTGAACTATCCAGTACAGGGCACTCTGTAGATGAAATTTTCTTTTTTACTTTTCTGCCAGTAAGCCTCTCCAGTCTCTCTTCCCTTCCCCACATCCTTGCACTTTTCTCTGCTGCTGCCTGTGTGACAAGGTGTAACGAGTGTGAGCAGCACAGGACATGAGGGCTTCCTGGGGGCAACAGGGCAGGGAGCATGCTGTTCAATTTCAAAACTTCAATAAACACTACAGTTAACTCAAAAGGATTATCCTCTGGTGCTTCTTTGTTAAATCTCACAAATAATAGTGCCACGTAAGAAGGCTGCATTACTTTATGCATTCAGGGAATGGAACTCGACAGAATAGCCCACCTCCTGCAAACCAAAATGAGTTTGAAAATAATAACATCTAAAGCAGTCAGCATTCATAAGCTACCTGGGAGTTAGGTCAGGGTTAATCTAAACTCACAGATGCAAGTAAGAAGAGCACATCACTCTCTATTCCCATGTATTTAAAAAAAATTTTCAGGCCAGAGCAGGGCTTCTCTTCCTCAGGCCAGTGTGTACACCAGAGCTCTGAGAAAGTCATCTAAGCCAAGAACAAAGAACAGTTGTGAATTAGAAGGATTGTATTGATGCAGAGACAAAAAGGGAAGAGGAGTAACCACAAATGATACACAGCTTCACAGAACACATTGTGTAAACATTCCTTTCAACAAGACATTTCTGACCTCTTTCCCCCATGTGGGCTGGTCAGAGAACAGGCAAGGGCAGACTGAATTACTCACAGGGACATTGCTATTCTTTTTAATATCCCCTCCATGCTATGGGTGTTTCTGCTCTGAACTACCAAAATAAAGTCATTCTCTAATACTGACATCAAGTTGTTCTAAAATTCATTAGGGTCTTTTGCCTGTTTAAGCACACAGGTTTTAAATTGTTAAGTCTTGAAATGCTTTAAAAAGCCAAAAACCCTAATGTACTTTTGGAATGGAAAAAATCTTGACCCCAAAATGACAGTGCAGCCTTTACTAACAGCAATTCCTGGCCCTACAGAAAAGGAACAATCGTTATAGTGGCAGTGAATAAGGCAAGGCACACATTTCAGCTATTATCGTGCCTCCCAATAAACAACCTCTCTCTTCCACTCACTCTCTAGTAATACAAACAACACAAAGGGGCCTGGTGTTGTGACAGTATCTTCCTTTCTGAATTACTCTATGCCAGTATTCATTCCAGGAGGCCCTGAGCTGGGAACATGCCCCTGAAAAATCAAGAACAGCCACTGTTAGTTATGGTAAAGAACCAAAAGCAAAACTGTTCATTTTGGCTTCTCTGATACCATATGAGGTCCATGAGAGGAGGCTCAAAAATCATGCTGCTGCTCCTTAAATACTTTTTAAAACCAATACCATGCAGTTCACATTAGAAGCATTGCAGCTTGTTGATTCACCACAGTCCCTGTTCAATTAAAATAAAGCATCTCTTAATTGAGGTTAACCCTGTAGTTTGGTCAGGCTTCAGACAGAAAACCATCCCTCATCAGAAAGCACTTCAATTTGAAACCTGGCCTATTCCTTCCTAAATCACCTTGAAAACAGAATCCTGACTTTAAGATTGCACACTGGACCACAGCAGTGAACCTCCAATATAAAGCAGCCTCCCCTATTTATGCCTGATCCACAAAGATTACAGCCTTTGTGCAAGTTTTAAACTTTAAACTAAAACCTCTGCCACGACCATTTGCCACTAAAGGGACCTGTAAGGAAGGACCAAGGATACAAAGCAGCAGATAAACTAGACAAATAAGTAAATTGAAGTCTTGAACATTTGTTGACCTTGCAGTGGAAAGGTTCAGAAAGCTGGACCTTTTCACTGTAAGATT
>NW_025335268.1:15209626-15368360 GCF_004798865.1 Varanus komodoensis | reverse complement strand
GACAGTGGATCCAGCTGCCTAGAGAGGTGATGGGCTCTCCCACACTACAGACGTACAAAAAGAAGCTGGACAGCCATCTGAGTGGGATGGTGTAACTTGGTTTCCTGCAAGAGCAGGTGGTTGGACCCAATGGCCTTCATGATCCCTTTCAACTCTACTATGATTCTATGATCAAGAAGACTTTGGTGTTAGGATTCCTTTTGGTATGTGGGAGTAAAACATCTGTCCACAGCACACCCATTTGAATTAGGCTCTGTGATGGCTGAAATGTTTTTAAGTCCAATTATTTAAGCCACATTTGACTAAGGCTTGCTGGGAGTTACAGGATTTCTAGTTTCTATCTAGAAATGCATAAGATTGTGCCCTTACAAGTTTTTAAGATACCTGGGAATCTTTAAGCAACTAAACATTCTTATGAATGCTTTGAACCAAGTATCCACCTGAAAAAGAGCTATGCACAACTGAAGTTTAGCTTAAGAACAAATAATGCTCTACTCTTACTGACAAATGCAAGCATTTTGTTTCTTATTTTTAATATCTACTCATAAGTAGATGTGCATCAGAGAGTGTCTTGAGCAGAGGTAAGCTTGCTTCTTCAAAAGGAACTAGGTGGTATAGGCTTAAGGTTCCACAAACTAACTCCCACCTGGTCTGAATCATGGGTGGGATCTTCTAGGCTTTTTCTGTGGTGCCAGGGCATCTTTCCTGACTATAGAAAAGGAGGATTCATGTTACTTGCCGGCTAAGGTTCTGTATAAAGAGACAGTACATCTGCTCATAAGGAACTGCCATAGGTTCCCTGCAGGAGATGCAGGAATGACAAGCCTAGCTGGTCCCCAGAGCTGAGGATCTTGCTTCTATGAGGCATCTTAGCCTAGTCTGCTATGAGAGGATCAAATAGGTTAACCTTGGTTATTCCTGGAGGAAGGAGGGTGGGATATAATTGTGATGAATTAATACTAGCTCACAATTAAGTCAAAGGCTATTCAACAGTGCACTACAGCTGCTTTTGTACACCACCTCTGGGCTTCTGTACAGCAATCAAGCTTATTCAGAGATCATTTCAGTGCTTTTGTAATTCCTGGGTGAGGTTAGACTGCACGGCTGCTTATTTGACAATAGACTCATTGTTGCTGACTGCATTGGCGACAGAGGTCAGAGCTCAGCTCTGCGTGCAACTGCCAGAAGAATATGATTTTAATGGGAAGACTTGGGTGTTAATACAACAGCTCAGGCGGCTGTCCCTTTGTATTTGCCAGCTTTCTAATGGAGGCAGCTTTACAAGATGAGCCCATGACATTAAAATGCAGGCAAAGGGCTCTAGCCCCTGGCTGAAAGGTAGCTTTCACTGCAACCATGCATGTATCGGGATGGCACAGCTCCCTTCCCTGGCTTTTAATTAAACATTAGGAGAACTTCGCAGTGCTAAACTGTTCTTAATATATGCTGTGGCAAGAAGGCCAACAAAATGCTCCTCTGAAGGATATTTTTAAGTAGTCTTCCAGGCATTTGTTATAAAAGACAGTAAAACCACATTTGCTGTGAAGGGAGGCTCCTGGTCATGATCTTGCTGGGCCCTTTACAATGCCAAGGGCCAATTTACACATGACCAAATCAGGGTTGTCCACAAAATGCAAACACAACAGGGACCGAGCTACAGCAGATCACAGTTCCAGGAGTCTTCACCTGTATGCTTGTTTGAAAATGTGCTACTTTAACATTTTTGGGGTAGACCTTCATGCATTTAGAGGTGTGCAATCATAAGGGATTTGGCCCAGCTTCAAATTGAAGTAGAAAAAGAAAAGGAAGGTCTGTACAACTGAGATGCACAATAATCCAGCAGGTGGCAGCACAGCCTAAATAGCCAAGGATAGATAATAGGCTAATAAAGCCATTATTACCAGGGCCTTTCCAGAAAACAAGAGAAAGAGCAAGCATTCAAGTAGCACTCACCCAGGGCTCAGCTAGCAGCAGTGTTGTCTCTGTGCATGAACAGAAGAGGTTGCGAACTTGCTGCAGAGGAGACTGCCTGCCTGCAAACTTGCTTTCTTTATGGGGGCATTCCTATGAGAATGGCCACAAGTTCCCCAGTTTGAGTGTCTTATGGCCGTCAACCTCCCCATTCTCCCACCCTACCACTCCCGCAAGTAACCTTTTTTTTCCATTTAGCTGGTGTCTTGGAGGTGGAAGGAAGGCAGCCAGAGAGGTGTTAGGACAGTTCATATCCTGGCCTCAGCTGTTTTCCCCCTCCCCCCTGAAATGTGCTTCCCTCCCTCCACATTTGTGAGGAAGAGGAAGGCTGGAGTTCTGATTCCCGGCTCCAAGACTGAAGTGCTAGCTTGGGGCTATAGGATTGTTCCCTAAAAGTATGTAACTGTTGCAGAACAGGGTTACATAGTCTAGTCTAGAACTCAGATGAAAGATTATAACATGATGAGGCAGAACCTTGGCAAGGAAGGTGGCCATGCTATCTTTTTTTTTTTTTTTTTTTTTGCACTTTAGAAGAGGGTAGCAATTCAGTGGGGAGTATCTAACCTTTAGCTGGGAGGGCAAAAACACACAGAACCAAAAAATCCCCCCCCCCCCCATAGAGAAGAATGTGATTCGGGGCAGTAAGCTTCCTTAGAATAACCATGGTATACACACCCATTTCAAATGTAATGGATGTACCTGAGAGAAGAAAGGCATTTTTCCAGGCACAGAATACTGAGAACTTTCTTAGGGAACTGGAGCTTTCCTGCTATGGTGACAAGTGAGAGACACGGTCATTCACCCGCAGCATCTAAGGGCTTGTATTCCTTGGTGTCCTTGCATTCAGGGGGTGCTGAGGCAGCCTAATGCTTTTGTTTCTCCTGCCTAGGCTGCACTGGCTTAATACATGAGCTCTCGCCTCTCCTCTCCATCAACTGCTTATTGCAACTGTCTGCTGGTCAGTTCCCACACCTAGGATGTTACCCAAGTGCCTACTCAAGACAGGGGTTTGTAACCACCGTCTGAAACAAAATAAACAACCTGTTCTCCTTGATCAGCAGCTTTCCCCAAACTGTTGCTCTTTCCTCACTGTCACATACATACTCTCATTCCCTTAACAGCACCCAATTCAATTTCTCAGGAGCCATTTTCTTATGATAAGGGTACTATTTATGCTTCCCAATGTTTGATGCAGAAGAGATTTACTGAGTGTGTAAGCATCTTTTATTTTCTCATCAGGGGACACACAGCACTTAGAAGCCTCGCCATCGCAAAATTGTTTCCTTAAAAAAATTACATTCTAAACAAAACCAGAAACGTACAAGCCAAGCTCCCAAGTGAGATCACAAACCATCAGCTTCCTCTGATGGACAAAAGAAGTGTTGGGATTTGACAGATAACCTTGCATTCCCTTTAATACAAAGCAAACACAGTGCAGGATTTTCAATCAACAGTGTTTGACCTGTTGTGTAGGAAGGTCCAGCCTCTTTTATGAAAGAGGCTAATGGCTTTAATTTGTAAAGCTTCACTGAAGGAACATTCTCTCTGCACTCTTAAAGGTGTAGATTTTTGGTGTGAGTATTTTCACTTGCAGCAAATCTTGGAACTAAAATCCCCTTTGGAGGTCAACAGCATCCTGTGGCATTCCTGCTAAAGTGACAGGAACTGTACCTCTCTAGTGCAAGTGCAAAAGGTCAGTGCTGCATTTAAATTCATACTAATGTTTCCCTTGAGGCACAGTGAGGGCTTAAGAGAATTAGCAGAAGTGCCTGCATCAAATCTCATGCACTTGATCAGGTGCCTTTAGGAAAGCATCAATTGCTGAACCCTTTCCCAAATCTGTAACATGAGGATAATAATAAATGCTAACTTTAGACGGCCATGGAAAATATATCTAAAGTGCTTCGACTATTTTGTATTGATATAGCATATTTATCAAGTAATTTGCCAAGATATGCCTGCACTCTCATGATGATCTCCCATTTCTGCCTTTTCAAGAACACGGGAAATGGTAAAAGTCTCAAGGCTGGGAGGACTTCCTAGAAAACAGCATAGTTGGCAAGGCCCAGCAAAGGTGCTGCTCGCTGCCACAACCACCACCCCAATCCTCCAGACTCAGCCCTGCAAATAGCAACCCTAATCCCTCAGAAGGAACGCAATCCCATCCAGTATAGGCTGTGTTCCCCAATCCCAGAGTGGTTTGTTTACTGACCAACAGAACCTCTTGTCTGGAGTCTCAGCTTATTAGCTCACATCCAATCCCTTACTTACATCCAGAGAAAGGTTCCATTTTCTTGGCAAGCACTGAACTAGAGAGAGCTGGGCATCATTAGCATAATACTGAGACTCAGCCTCAAAACTCTGGATGACCTTCTTCCCCAGAAGCTTAGAAAAGGCAGGGAACAAAATAATACCCTAAAGAATTTCCAAACACCACTACCTGTGAACATGCAGCCAAATAAGTCTAGAACCACTGCAGAACAGTGCCCCAAAGTCCCATACTTGCCAAACATTCCAAAAAAGGCTGATTGTACTGAAGGCCACTGAGAAGTCTGGAAGAACCAGCTGGAGCACTTGCCCGAGCCTGGTTCTTGGTAGCAAGCCCTTGCCAAGGCTGTTTCAATGCAAAAACCAGGCCTAACGGAACCCAATGGAAGGTTCCAAATAATCAACTTTATCCAAGAAACCCTGGAGTACTGTTGCTACCACCTGTTCTAGGAATTTACTTGGAAAAGTAAGAGTTAAGACTAGTTATGGTGGTGAAATCTAAGCATGGTTTCCTCAATTATGGTCTTATAATAGCTTATTTTAGAGGAGTTGGAGCACAGTCTTCTTTCACCATCACCCACCTGCCCAGTTCTCTTGGCAACTCTTTCCATTCACTACAGACAAGGGTCTGATAAGTAGATGATTGCATTTCTCCAAGCCACATGTCCATACGCTCAGGATGATCAAGCTGAAATGCATGAATCAAAACTAGGCAAATGGATGTATCCATCACCACCAGAATCTGCTCTCTCCATGGATTCAGAGTTGATGCAACAGCAGTTTGCTGAGAGCACCCCCTTATTTCTCAGGAGCCTAGAATATAATAGCCCTTTCACTATCTGAAACAAGTCCCTGGGCAATACTGTGCTGAAGCTCATGGAGGCAGAGAGAAGAATGATTTCTGCACTGCCTTGGGGGCAATAAAATAACCCGTTTTCTGTTGGATTTGTCCTGAATCTTTTCCCACCCTAGCTCTTAAGTGCCTCAAAGAAGCAGAGGCACCACTCTTTTAGCAGTTTAACTACCAAAATCATTTCCCCATACCACAGGTAAACCAGGGCTTTGGCAGGATTGCCAACTATAGGAGGTGGAATTTTGTCAAAACATTAGAGATGTTTTTCTGGAACCATTCATCTCTAAGGATGGGTCACTTTAATAGCAATAGGCTCTCTTGCAGATGTTCAGAGTTCCAGCAACTCTAAGCCTTGTTAAAGTCCATTAAAGGGGAGTTCTTTAAAACTCTTCCACCCACAGATAGATTCATCCTAGCCAGCAGAACCAGATAATGAGTATGGCACTCCACATGTGTAGGAACAGATATTAAAGGCCAGGTCCAGGTTTCCATGGATACTATGAAATTTCAACTGCTCTTGAAAAGAGGGTCTTTGCATGGATGTGGAAATCTTCCATTATCAATTTGGGGAGAAATCCAAGATGACTATCAGCTTGGGCAGGGGACTTTTGAGCAGTGGGGTTCGGTGATACACTAACAGAATTCTAGCCCTGTCTCAGTGTCTGTCACCATACTATTGAGGTATCCCATACTATTGATGGGATACCTCAATAGGGGAATGGCTCCAGGATAGATTACTGCAACTCCACCTCCCCCAGTGAATATTGTCTGCTGCTGGATCCAAAAACCTGGAGGGTCAAACCACCCTGCTATCTTCACCCAACGAGGTTTCAGTCAAACATGCCAGGCCACTTGTTCATCCATGGTTCAGTCCTGGCGTGTAAAGCACATCTTTATTAGTGACCTGGCATAAAACAGGTTTTATGATGCAGCAGTTTCTATTAGAGCAATCAGGAACCTGCTTGGATGATAAACCAGAAAGAGAAACAGCCAGAAGATGCCTCTTCTTCCTTCTCCTCCAGTGTCCCATTCCACCTTGGCTGCCATGCCCCCACCTTGCCCATTATAACTAGAATGGCAGGACCCTCTCATGCAAACCAGTGTGTAATGGTTAAGAGTGTGGGATTGGAACTCAGGCAATCTGTGTTCTAGTCCCTTGCTCACCCATGGAACACACTGGGTGAATCTGGGCCAGTCACAGACTCTCAGCCCCACCTATCTTACAGGGTTGTTGTTATGAGGGCAGGATTAAGAGGAAGAGATTATATAAACCACTTTGTGCCTTGAAAGGGAAAAAGGCAGTATAGAAACATCATAATATAATAAACACATATGTAGCCCAGCTTAAAAAAACAAAGTAGAGCTGTAACAGTTCATCTACTGCCTTTTCTATGATGCACATGCCTTTTGCATTCATCAACAGCTTTTGGCTTCCATCTTACCTCTCCAAGCAGAAACACTCAAAACCAATTTCAGGAAAAGTTAACTATATTTTTAAATAGATGGATAGATACACTGTACCAGATATGGGACATTCTGTGTTGAATTCCAGTAAATAAGCTCTGGTGACAAGTGCTGAAACAGTTTTGGAAGGCATTGTAGGAAACCCTCATTTTTAAAAAAGCTCTTAAACTCTGCAGCAGCTCAGTTTCACAAGAGAGAACCTACGAAAAGCCCAAGGCCCATCTGCCCCAGCATTCTCCTCACAGAGAAACCAACTAGCAGCCTGTAGGAAACACTTCCCTTTCCTGTGCTTTCCACATACTAAGTTTTTAGGATACACCTTATGGGCTAGCAATTACAAAGTTATAAAGCATTTCTTACCATAAACTTCAGCTTTGGTTGCTAGCAGGTTTTTCTCTCTCTCCAATGACTCTCTGCAAAGAGTGAGGGAGATGGTTAGACACTCGGGAAGAAGAGGTAAAGCAAAGGTATTCTCATCCTTGCTTGAGCGGGCCATTTGGCACACAGGCTAAAATAAAAGCCCAGCTAATTCTCACAAACAGCAGATGAGGTGGCAACGATGTCTGAACTGTACCACTCTTAAACAGCTGGTGGGCACTCAGAGGACTGAAGATTCCTTCACATAAAGTCAGGTATGTTGGGGTTGTTTGGACACATCTGGGCTTTCTGTTTTGTCTCGGATTTTTTAAAAGTTGTATGCAGGAACAATCAGTAATGTGATCCCTACACGCATGTTTGCTATGTATTTACTACTATATTGGGAGTTTCTTCAAGCAACATCTAAGTCTACCCCCTCCTTACATTGCTCTAAAACAAACAGAGGAGGGGGCTGGCCTTGCAAACATGAAAGGTCCTCCAAGGAACTTTCAGAAGGAAATATTTATTAACCATGTTCCACCTTTTTGTCCTGCAAGAAACTTACATAAACCACCTCCTCTCCCATTTAATGCTCATAACAAGTCTGTGAGAGGAGTTGGGCTGAAAGCCTATGACTAGCCCAAAGTCACCCAGTAAACTTCATGGCTGGACGGGGACTAGAATGTGGATTTCTAAAGTTGCAGCCCAATACACTAATCACTACACCACTTTGGCTCTTTTGCCCTTTCCTTTCCATTTCCAAGATCCACAAGAGGTTCCTCATCTGCTTAAGAGAAAACGAAATGTCTTGAATGGAACTTGCTTTGTGTAGCAAACCATGTGAAATTTTGCATCTACTTCATATGCAAGACACTCAGGACAACCTTTTACAACAAGTTAGACTGTCTTGCTTTGTTCTATGGATGATGGGAACTGCAGTCCAAGCACATCTCTAGGTTGCCAGGTTGGTGAAAGCTATTCTAGTTGAATTGCTCTGCTACGTTTCCAAGGAGAGGAACCAGTCCAAGGCTTGTATTGTTGTGCACAAGATGATTAATTAATCCATAGTTTAAAGCATGCAAACAAAACAAATTGCCAGAACGTAACACCTGCAGCAACGGCTCCATTACAGCAGCTTTAGTATGGCTAGAAATAAACATGCACCAACAAATTATCTGCCAATTCCGGGCAGCCTGCTTTGTGGTCTAGTTGGGAAAGGCAGTGAGTGTAATAGGGTTGGTTTCCCTGGAGAGTAAAGAAGGAGCCAGTGTGGGAATGGAGCCAAAACAGACTGCAGAACTGAGTTAAGGAAAGAGTGCAGGATGTGTTAACATTGGGAAAGGCATAAGCAGAAGAAAGCTTCGAAGCACATCAGAGGAACAAGAGACATCGGCCTGTTAGAAAACAGACATATTCAGCCAACTCTAAAGGAGTTACTATACAAAAACAGATTGGGAAAACTGCAGTGTATGTTTTAAAGATTAGAAAGAAATGGAGCCAAATTCTTAGCAACGTGTTCAGCAGCCATTCAAACTACCTGGGCTACCTTACATGTTAGACTATCTGCTTCCTCTTAGGCCAGAACTAGATGTTGAGAGAGATGGGTGCTCTTGCCACTCAACTGTCCTTGCCCACATCTTCTTTGTGCTTAGCTTAATGCCACATGCAACATGACGTTGCCACATGCCTTTGCTCTTTCCTGTTGCCAAAATCTAGTGATAGGAGCTGGGAACTGAGCAGTGCACAAGGTAACACCACCAGGTCGCATGTGTTCAACTCATGTTGTCTGGGAAATAACCCAAAGTGATGACAACTTGAGTTCTTCATTCTGCTCTAGAGAAGGCTGTGAAGAAATGACTCTCATGGGGCACAGCGGGATTACATTCTCAAGACACTGTTGATGCTATTAAAAGAGAGGAAGGAGCCAAGACACATCAAGATGCATGCTTTAATCATAATCACTGAATTTGCTCTGGATTCAGTATCGCACTCTATATGTAAGCTAACCTAGATCCCACTTCCACCACTGGTCAAGAAAGAGCTGTTTCTTTCCCTTCCTTTGCGTACAGGAAAAGCAGCAGAGCATCACCTGATACATTGGAACTTTAGTAAGAGGCACTGTTTAGCCACATTTCTAAGTAAGACTACCAGGGAGGGAGGAGGAAGCTGGGTAAAAGCTTTGCAAGTAGAAAAAGAGATCTTTGTGAAGCAACTTCCCATAAATCTCTGCCTTAATTTTTATTTTTTATAAAGCAAGTGCCCAGTCCTTATGCAAGCAAAGGAAGGCTTGAAAGTGCCTAATAAAGTCTCCTAGGACAAAAGGGTAGCTGTGTCTTCATCAAAGAGCTGCAAAGCAGTAGTGGGACAATTTTCAGCAGAGAAACAGCCAGCAGTGTTTATCCTTCCTCTGATGGCAGCCATTCTCTTGCAACCCTCTCTATTGAGCCACCTTTCCCACAGCTTGGGTTCCAGACAGGTGTGTGCTCTTTCCAGGATAAGGGAAGCAACAAAAAAGAGGGGGAAACAGAGCAAAAACAATATGTAGAGGAAAGGTGAAGCATTCTCCTTCCCATTCGTTGTGCCTCTCCAGCTGTTAGGCACAGGCCTGGTTCTAGCTCAAGATTTCCAACAACCGGAAGGGAGACATTCTGTTCTCTGCAAAGTAGCTTGCCGCTCTATTTCTCTAGCAAAACCAGAAAAAATGCCAAAAAGCAAGCAGATGCAAGGCTTGGGGAGGAGGGCAGGTTGTTTTTTAAAAAGCACAGAATACACACAGTTCTACCTGCAACTTGGGAACTGCTTTGCCTTATTTGCTTCTCCATTGCAACTTGAACTCAGGAAGTTGGTCACTTCTACATTTCCAAAGCACATGAAGAAGTCACTCCACTTTATTCTGTCCTAATTCAGCTACATCTGGAGTACTGTCTCGAATTCTGGAAGTCACATTTCAAACTGGAATGGATTCAGAGGAGAGCAGTGCTGGTCAGGGAATGGAAAACCAATACTGCATGGAAAGCCTGAAAGAACTGGATAAGTTTAGCCTGGAGAAGAGAACACATGATAGCCCTCTTCAAGTATCTGAAGGGCTGTCACATGGAAGAGGGCAAAGACATGTTTTCCCCTTCCCTAGAGGCTGGGCTGAGGTCTATCAGGAGAATAAGTTTCAGCTGAACATTAGGAAAAATGTGTTGATTGTACCAGCAGTTTGATCTTGGAGCCAATTAACTGGCAAAATGCTGGTCCCTCCTTCACTGGAGGATCTTCAAACAGAGGCTGGCTAACTGGATAAGTATCTGTTGTAGTGCTGAATCTCCTACATGAAGCAGGGAGATGACCTAAAAGCACCAATCCCCACGAGTCTTAATTCTATATTTTACTTTAGTATGCTGTATGCATATTACAGGATCTATAGATGTTGGGAAATAAGATATTTCTTTTGAGGAGATAAAACTGGTGGGGTCCTGCAAAATTTGGCATTTCTAGGCAGTGACAGGCTAGCAAATATGAGTTAATCCATTAAGAAGACATTACAAAGTGGAGGGAAAGTACTTTTGTGGCAAGTGAACTTGAACTGGTTTCCAAATATTAATGGAAGGGAAACGGGACATCTAACAGAATAGGAAGAAATGAAAAGCCAGTTAGGACTCAGAGACACACAGGCAATGTGAGAGAAGAAAGCAATAGAAGTTTGAATTCAGACTGGCACTCATTCTACTTCCCCTCTTCTGCACTTTTGAGCAAACTGCAGCTGGGGGAGCTCATTAACTCTCTGCTCTGTCCAGAGGTGTGTGCAACTAACAAATCTACCCACCATGGTTTGCATGAGCAGCAGACACCTGCAGCTCCATAAAACAAATGAATTCCCACTAGTACCTTCTCTCAGGCGTCAGTTCTTCTCTCTGCAGCTTAAAATCCAGCTCTTCCAAGGCCTGCCTGCAGTGGGACAGCTTGTCCTCTAGGCAATCTATCTGAAACACACAGACCGGCAAGATTGACAAGACTCTTGACACTCAACCTAGACATGACGTTATTCTTCATTTAGTGTGTCACAGTGTATCAGAACATTCTGAAGCAGCACAGAAATCCTCCTTTTACAAATGGGGAAATGTGGCAGGAATGTACTGAGAGAGAGGAATTCTAAATAACCAGGAAGCTTTTTTTTTGTGCTGAGTCTCCTCTGCTACCAGGAAAAGAAGTTGTGATCAACGCAGCATAAAGATCCAGGAAGAGGTGGGCCTTAGAGTTATTATCATTAATAGGGCCCTTCTGGAGGGGCCACGGCTCAGAAGCAGAGGATCTGCCTTGGAACCAAATGTCTCAGGTTTATTACCCAGGCATGTGTAGGGGGAAAAAAATCCATGAAAAACCACAGAAAGCCACAGCCAGTCAGTGTCAACCCTACTGGTTAGGTAAGTCAGCAGTCTGACTGGTTTTCTTAATGCGTAAGCTCTTCCAATTCTCCAGGAGCCCTTTTTGCCTGAATAGCAGGGCAGAATATTGTAGATAATTAAATAAAATCTAAGGCAGCTCTCTATGTTCCTAAAACATTCCAAGGACCACTGCATCAAGGGGCAGGTTTTCAAAAGGTAGAAATATGACCTAGATATTCAATTTCCAATAAAAATCAACCTGAGGCTGGCATTAAAATGTCAGTGGTAGCTTTAAAAAGTATTTCACAAAGGGCTGCTTTATATTACATTGATAAGCCCTATGCATGAAAAACAGAAAATCTCTGGAAGACAGATTTCCCAATCCAGCAAAAGAGACTGCTGGAAAGAAGCAGGTCTTACAAACACTGTTGATTTGGAAGTACATCTGGATCTGCCTTGTGATGATAATCCAGGCCTTGCTGAACTGGATGCATGTCTATCTGACAGAAATGTACATCACCATCTCTGGGCCACTATTAGTTGTGCCTAACTAAGGCTAAATGAGGACAAAATGTTCATTGAAAGCAGTACACAGATTTGGGAAGCAAATGGCTGCTTCTCAGTATAGGTATTTGCAGCAAAATAAATATTCACGCTGCACTTCCAGAGTGAGAGAGGATGTGTGTGTGGAGCCATAGTGAGCAGTAGCCATGGACAGCCTTCTATATGAATATGTCTCATTGCCTTTTAATGCTATCCCTGTTGGAGGCCATCAAATTCCATAGTTTGATTTTATGACTCTCTGTGAAAATATGGAAACAGTAATACACCTGTGCATTGCTTTACTAAAATGCAGCTGAGCAAACCTGGATGCAGATGGGCAGATCCCTATATTTACTCCAGGAAACAAGTATCATCTGCACTAGCACTACCACTATAAGACATCTTCAAGCAGCCACAACTTCCCCAAATATCAAATTTGGACAGGGCCCAGGGACTTGCCCGAGGTGGAACAGGCAAATTAACTCGGGCAATTCGGAGTCCCAAGTGGATGGATTTAACGGCTGTGATCATCTTGTATTCAGCTGGCATTGCAGCAAGAAGCAACTGCTGGCTGCTTGAGATAGTCATCTAATTAGCCTGCTAATTTATTTTCCAGTAAAGTAGAGAGACAAGAGAGGGAGAGGAACTGCTGAAGCACATGAGTGCAGGTGATCAAGGATTTCAAGGATGGAAAGAATGCCTGGTAGGGAAAATTTGCTACAAATGCCCCAGGGAATCTTGCTCATTCTGAACCCAGGGGGAATCTGGTTGGTAATCCTGTATGGCACCAGGAAAGAGATTCTATTGGTGTCCAATAGGCCAGACATAGCAACTTTATGCTGCCAGAACACTCGTCCATCTCATCCCATGATGCCTAGTCATAATGGCAGCAGCTTTCCAGAGTACCAGGGGTCTTTCCCAGCCTTGCTGACATCCTTTTTAACTGGAGATGCCAAGTTAAAATGGGATGATTCGCATGAAGAACAGGTTCTCCTACACTGCCCTATGGCCCCCTTCCCATCCAGAGGAATTGGAAAGGGGAGCTTGTACTGAATGACAAGCTAATGAAAAAGCTTGCCAATCAGCACATTCTCCCTTTCTAGTTTTCTTTTCAGGTGTTGTGCTTTAGCAGCTGAGGCTTGGCTAAGAAAGGCTAAGTGCCCATTTGGGTATTGAATCCAGAGAGAAGTGGGAGAAATTTCCTCTTGCTGCAAGGAAGCCCATCCCAGGAGAAAGGAAATCTTCAGGAAGGACATCCCTTCCAACAATTACACTGGGAAATCAATTCTACTGACCCCATGATTAACCACTTTATAGCTCAATTTTAGGCTAATTAGCAATTCTCACACTCTGTTCAAGGAAAGCAAGCAAAGACAGCCTCAGGCAAGGCACAGGGAATCAAAATCAAGATGCAAGCAGCCCATTTATGGCAATTTAATCTGTTCCAAAGATTACTTACAAAGTATACAAAGCACTTTGAACATGTAAAAGGTGGTATATAAAGGATGATTATTAATAATAAAGTATAACAGTAGTAGTTTTCAGTGAGACAAAAGACACTGCTTTTGCTTCAAACGACCAGCAAATCCACTGGACCTGTTTGCAGAGTTTGTGACAAGTCATGGTTGGTTGCAGTGTGTACAGTGGCCATTTTGAATATTCAAGCTGCAGTGGCTGAACAACCCTCACATAACCCTGGGCCTTTTTTGCAGTTATGGAGAGATGTTTAGCCCTTGCATCAACCACCCTCACCAGGCTTGCATGACACAACACCCACCGTAACTAAAACATTCAAATTGGGGGTCAGCATGCACCATAACCACCATGGCTTAAATAAACCACACTGGGTTGCAGTGATTGATTGAATCCAGTCACTAAGAACAGAAGCAGAGCCCAGCTGGACTTATCTAGGGAGCCGTGTGGCAGGCAAGAAATCAAATAATAAGAAATAAAAAAATTAGTCCAGCACCTTCCTTCCCCTAAGGGCCAGCCAGGTAGCTACAGGAAGCCCACAAGACAAAAGCTTCCCCTTGTGGCTGCTGCTGCCTCCCAGCAAAGGCGCCATCTTGTCTGTGAATGTGGGGTCTTTGAAGCCATCCTGGCTAACAGCCTTTCAGGGGCCTGTCCCCCATCACTTTGTCTACTCACTCTTGCACACATTTCCCTATTTTGCAAGCAGGTATCATCCCAATGTGTGCGTCATCTGTGGCTAGCATGAGAAACAGTACATACAGTAACACTTAATTCTCACCTCTTGTACAAATTGAGGCATTTTTTGCAGGGGGTGGGGAGACAGAAGAGATTAAGAATCTCACCTTATTTACTCAAAGGACATTTATAATGCTTTGTAATGCACATAAGAGTCCATAAAATCATATAAACAATTTTAATGTTGTATTTTATCATAACGTATTTTATGCTTTTAATTGTTGTGAACTGTCAGGCTTTGGCTACTGGGTGGCATAGAAATGAACTAAATAATTTCTCAATACAAATATAGTAAGATAATGAAAACGGAACAGCAGGGACTGGGGGAAGAAATCATCAGTCAAGACTAGTCTTCTCCAGTCTGCCCTTCAGATGTTTTAGACTACAACTGCCACCATCCCTGACCATTGGTGATGCTGACTGGGGCTGTGGGGGGTGATGACAGTTGTAGTCCAAAGCATCTGGAGAGGTCACCAAGCTGAGAAAAGATGAGCAAGATGAATATATCCTCAGAGGCCTGGACAGAGTAGAAACTTAGAAACAGACTGAGTAAGAAGGGGTCTCCAGGGTCATCTAGTCTGACCCCCAGCTCCAGCCGGCTCCACTCATGACATGCTTACCATGTAACAGATCTTCAACCAGTCTGAAGAAAGCAGAGACAACACTAGGTAAGTCTCTAAAAGAAGCACCACCTGCCTCGCTTCAACTGATGTTAGGGCTTTGCACGAAGATCAAGATAACCAGGTCTTGGGCTAGTGGAAATTTTGGGTGGGTGGATGACTCAGTGCCCAGCTTTCCATGAGTGGTATGATGCCAGCAGTGAGTGGCTATGCCCTGAAATCAGTGGGCATGGCCACTTCCAACTGACATTATTTGATTCCTGGCCCAAGCACCAGGTGGATTTTTCCAGCTGGTGCTTGGGTCAGGGATCCAGCTTTGCTGAGCAAAGAAGTGGCTGAGACCTTTTGGTTGCCCAGTTCTGTGAATTACTGCCTAGGCTATTGTCTTTAAGAAGTTACTTCTGGCACACTAGTCTCAGTTGCTGAAAGGTGCTTACTGCCTCCAAGCCACCTCAGCCTTCAAAAATAAGGCCAGATCTAAAAGCACCCATAGACTGCAGACCTGAACAGGAAACACACTTCTCACAAGTCAGATAAACCACCTGCTAACAGCATCACCAAATCGACAAGATGGAGCCTATTTCTTGACTCTCATCCAGTCCATTACCAATTTCAAATATCAGCATCTTGCTTTAGTGTCAGGTCCTTCCAATACAAGGAAGGTTTCAAATAGAACACCTTACTAGTATGAACCATATCAAAAACAACACTGGGAACCACAACTGTAAAATGTTTTTCTGCTCTTCAAATCCAGTTTAGAATTGCTGAGGGTAACTCAAGGGCAGACAGCCTTTCAACAATGAAGAGGCAGTGCAAGGCATATTCAGGCAGAAAAAAGTCTATAACTGGGCCTTTCTTCTCTCTAAACATGCACAGGATTGCACCTTGAAGCTCCCATCTTTCACTTACACAACTGTTAAAGGTGCACTAGCCTAAATGCTGAAAAGCTGGCCACCTGGGGGTATGTTGTCTCAATTTAGCAGACTTCTTGTATTAGTAAAAGGGCTAGGCTGGGGAGGAAACAGAGTGTGAGAGAGACAACTTCTCAAGGGCCTCCTACCTGTGCAAAAACCACAAAACTTTGAGAAACCAAAAGGTTCCTGCAGAATCCTCAGAGGAAATTCTCCACAGAGAGCTCTTTGAAACTGCTATACATTATGAACCCTGCTGAAGATGGAAAGCATTTGCTCTCACTAAAGGACACTTACAAGAGAAAAACCAGAGTAGACTACTGTGAAATGAGTGGCAGAAGGAAAGGGCAAAGAAACAATCCCAGTAGATCATCCTTGCAAGCTATGTTCCAGGCAGGATCAGTCAAAGATTGAATGGGTCACAAACAATGGGATCTTATATGTACCTACCCAGAAGTATATCCCACTGAGTTCAACAAGACTTATACCCATGGAAGTGAGTACCGGGTTGCAGACACAGGCAATTAAACATTAGCCCTCAAATGGGGCACAATAGTGAAAGATATAGACATTCCTGGCTTTTGGATTACTTCTCATCTTGTTATTAGCAGCAGAAATGACAACAGCTTTACCATAGAGCAACCTCTCTTCAGATTTTTGGACTTCAATACCCATAATCCTCAGTCAGCATAGGAAATAAGGGATGCTGGGAGCTGTAGTTCAGCACATCCAAATGGCACCACCTTAGAGAAGGCTATTCAAGAGGGTGCAAGTTGCTCACCCTTGTATTAAGGGCTTAATGACATTTTTACCCCACCCTCTCTGTAGTCAGGAAGATGTTTCCACAGAGCGGATTCAATAGTAATTTGGGGCACCTTTTTAAAGAAAATCCCACTAATTCCATGTAGGAAGGGGCAATAAGCCTTCTTCTCCACTCCTATAGTCAGTGGCAGGTTATCTAGCCAGTGGTTTAGCAACAATGAGAGAAAGATGGGTAGGGTGTGGAAAGGCTACTGTAGAGGTAGGAAATGGTTTATGATCTGAGAACAGCTCCACACTTGATGCAGGAATTACAATGCACCAATTGCAATTACAATACATCTGTGCCCCATCAGCGCATGGACAGCCAATTCCACTGGGGCAGAAGCTGCACATCCCCCACCCTGGAAACTTCTGAGGGCCTCACTCTGCTCGCAATGGGAATGGCTGGGTCAGAGCCAGAGGTGGTTGCGATGCTGGAATCCCAGCATAATCAGGCTCCCTATAGCCTGATGGTGAGCTGTGGGGAACCCATGCTGCAGAGAAGCAGAATGTGCAATCCGCACGCACCCTGTTTCCCTGCAGAACTGCTGCAGGAGCACCTTTCAGTGGTACATCGATTTTCAGTGATGCCGTGATGGGAGCAACTGGGGAAGTAAACAAACAGCACACGTGGTGTTGGGGCAGCCCCAAATCTCTGTGAGTTCATCTGCCCCACCATCCTGTCATCCAGGGGTGCTTGTTAAAAAAAACAACAAATAAGGCCTTGATCATTTCTTCTGCATCTGATCTCTCTGGTTTAGCTAGCTTTTTGCCCACCTGTGCTTCAGTTTCTGCTGTCCTCCGCATCTTTCTGCCCAAGTTTCCTGAAATCAAAAGCCCTCCTCTTCTTTATCTGTACATCCCTTTTTACAACTAGGAGACAGGCTCTTTGAGAGACACACTCTGAGAGACTTTACAGCATGTTAATTAGCATATGCAAATTTGTGCTTTTTTTTTTTTTAGTCCTGTAAGCATGAACCCTAATCATTTCAATACCTAACACCACTCCTGTATGATGGAAATGAAAGATGCCTGTCCTTAAATACTTACATACACATAGCACTGAGTGTGCCACAGGTCCCTGACACTACTGTTGAAGGATGCATGGCTATCATGGACACACGGCAAGCTGGCTGCAGCAAATGTTGGTACAACGCTAGTACAAGTGCAGCAGGCAAAATTGCCACATCAGACAATCAGATTGAAAAGACGTCTCAACATTCTAGAGGGCCAGAAATACAGCTGAAAGGTGTTTAATACTCTAGTAGCTCTTCAAAACAGTAAGCGCTGCTCCCCACCCCGCAATCTATTCAGCTAATGCCTTCCTACAGTCATCCATTTGGTGCTACATTATGCACTTAAAGAGAAGATGGCTAGCCTTTTCAGCTATGACAAGCAAGGTGTGAAGTGCCAAAGCCAATAGCATCCCCTAGCAGGAAGGGTACTGTGACACACAGCACCCATTTCCCCTGGAATTTGAGTTCACCTAAGGGAGCTCTGTGGAGACCTTCCCAGTCCCAATCTGCGGTGGGGCAGAGGGGCACACAGGATGCAGTTCAGAGAGACATATATACTTATTAATGATATTTATTCATACAGTCTCTGGATGAAGAGTCTGAGAGGCAAACTTGAAAACAGAGAGGTGGCATTTGATGTGGGATTCATTTGTTGGTATTTTTTCCTGTAAATAAACAACTTTTGTAATGAATTAATCAAAACCATTCCTGTTGCAGGAAGACTACAAGCAGTTTGCAGGAAGGAGCACCCATCCTCTGTCTTTGTAAGCTCCCTAATTAAGATCTTGGCACTCAGCCACATCACACATATACTAGCATCCAATGGAGTTAGATAATGAGGTTTTATGCCTCCTGACCCTCATAAAACAGATCAGAGCCAATCAAAAAAGGTGGGGGCTGGTGAGGAGGAAACAGATGAAACAGTCTTCCAGTTAAGTAAGTTTGCTCCATGTTCTCTGTCATCAGCATTTCAAGATCAACAAAGCTGAAGATGGTGATGGTGGATTATGTGAGGGTTAAATAAACTATGGGTTATACAAGTGTTATTTCACACTCATTGGGTTCATACAATACAATAAGACACAGAGAGCTCCCACCTTAAATTGGGAGCTGTAGGGTGGCTGGCATACAAAAGCATATGAACCAACTCATTCTGTCACAGGGTACCAGATCCATCCTAACATGCATGTTGTTTGGGCAGTTCAGTAATTACATAGGGAGGTTCAGATAAAGTCAGAGAAATGTCAACAACAGTTACTTTTACTTCTCAGTTTAGAGAATCTGATTTCATTATTTACAGAGAATGGAGACATCAGCTTGATAAGCAACCTGGTGCCCTCCAGATATTTTGGACTACAACTTCTGTAAACTGGCATAAAGAAAGTGGGAGCTGTATTCCAAAACATTTTGAAGACAGGCTTGCTGCTGCCGATCATTTGAGTATTCGCTTTAATTATCTGGATATTGCACAAAGTCCCTTCTGGATTACCCACAAGACAGACTTCTACGATGTTTCTCTTGCATCTCTACACTAGAGGCCCCATACAATACAGAAAAACAAGTTTCTCTGCTCTTACTTCACCCAAGTGAGAAATCCCTTCCTATTCTACCACGTGTGTCATTCTTCCTCACAAAAATATAATTTGTTTTTGCCAGTGTGACTGAGAACACCAGACCCAATGAGCACATCAGCATGAGCCTTGCTGAAGCTAAGCAGATCTGGGTCTGATCAATGCCTGAGTGGGAAGAACACCTGGGAATGAGATTTGAATTCTAGGTTTTTATCATTTACTGAACAATATTTATGAATCACTTCTGTTAAAAAATGTCCATCCATTGTATAATCCATGCAATATAAGATCATAGTAAAACACTGTACAGAGAAGACAAGCTTATCTCCATGGGCATACTTGTTGGAAAAAGTACATGTTCAGCAGGTGGCAGAAATCCAGAAGTGCTGGCTAATTTGTAATGGTAGAGAGTTCCAGAATTTAAGAGAATGGGAGTTATTTATTGGATTTATCTCCCACCCCATAAGCCAAAAGGCTTTCTAGGTGATTTATGATACAAAAGGCCCTTTGCCAAGCTATCATGGACTGGATCTCCAGAATTTTGGGCACCACCAGAAGGGTATCAAGGAAAAGAGGTGGGATATAAATGAACTACATGTGAATTTATTAAGTATACTTCTCCTTTAGACCTACCAAAGAATGGAAAATAACATTCACACTTGTATTCGGGTTTAGAGGATTTCTGTCCTAATACCTCTACAGCAGTGCAAGTCAGAATATGTCTCATTTTGGTCCACCATGACTTGCAGTAGTACAGTATCAGGCTCCTCAGTGACTATCTGAATTCCCAAGTGATTTCAATGTGGATTACTCTATGTAAATGGCATTTGCAATTTAGACATGGCAGGTAAGATGCATGCCACTTATGGTAGCAATAAGCAGAAGCATCTAGTGTAGACATACTCACAGAGGGGCTGATTTAGAATGCCAGTTATAATTACTATTAATAGCCTCATCAGTGTGCATGTTTGTTTACTAATTACAAAAGGACAAGCCCCTGCCTCAAGGAGCTTACAATCAAAAATTAAACCCAAGGAAACGGAGGATGTAGAAGGCCTGCTTTGAATGCCAGATTTTTTGCCTTCCATTTGTCTGTTCTTATTGAAACAATCTGCCCAGAAATGCGTGCTGCCTTCCATGGAGGCCTAGCTAGGGCTAACTAGAGCAGAAAACTACTAAACACGTTGTTCCTGTTAGTGAATCTTAATACAATAATGTCTTTTTGGTCACAATGCTACACGGCCCACATGCAGCAGCCTCAAACTCCTGCTTGCTGGTACTCCTGCTTGGCTCTATACGTTAATTTTTAAGTACTTGCTCATGATGCTGTCACTTCCTATTTCTCTACAGTTATTCTTGTCTGACTGCCTTCTGAGAACACAATAATTTTTAACCCCTTTCTCCAAAGTTTTCTTTATCTTCAAATGTAAGTCTCCATTGACTTGTAAATCATTGTGAACATTAACTCTATTACCACAAACTGGATTGGGGCAGTCAGCCTGGTACCCTCCAGAGACTTTGAACTTCAGCTCCCATCAGCCACAGCCACCTTGACAAAGGGTTGCCTACCCCTTATCTAGTTAAACACACACTATCTACTGGAGTTAAAGAGCAAAGAGGTTCTTCAACAGCAGATATATCCTGTTAGTTTGGGTACCAAATAATACCTATATGACTAAATTATTATTGCAAAATACCCTCTTAATCTTTCTCTGAATATGTATTTAATAATACATCAATAGACAAAGCAATATTATTCATTGACCAGTTGCTTACTCAAATTACACAATCTCTTAATGACAGACAATTTAGAATGGCAGCTAGTTTTCAGCTACACTGCACTAAGCCATTACTTCCTGCTGGCCACAGTTTTGTGCATGTTTGAACTGCTAATCATTTTGTCACTTAAGTACTACCTATCTGAAGCAATTAAAATATTTGTATGCATATTTCACCTTGATATCTTTACAGAGGAATAATGAGATGCCAATCCATCCTTCTACATGAAAAAGCATAACCAGGACATCTGTATAATAGGAATTAGTTCAGTAGAACAGTTTGCATTTTGTGCCTCATATTTTCTGGGTCACCAAGATAACTTGTATCTGTCACAGAATGATTTAGTACAAGTGGAACCTCTAACAAAATGTTGCTGTGTGTTTCCACCCCAAACATGACATAAAGATAGTAGACAGAAAACATTATGTTTCTAAACTAATAGTAAATATTTTATTTTCATATTCCTCCTCCTCCTCCTCCTTGCAAGGAACCCAAACCAACTTACATGATCCTCTTCCTTTCCATTTTTTCCTCACAACAACCCTATGAAATAGGTTAGGGTGAAAATCAGTAACTGGCCCAAAGCCACCTAAGTCTGCTTTATAGCTGAATAGGAACAAGAACCTAGATCTTCCTAGTTCCAGTCCAACACGCCAACCATTATGTCACACTGGCTCTCAAGAAAATGAGCAATCAGTCCATCAGATTTGCTATTAGACAGGTGGATGAGGATGAGGATGCTTTATGATACCTGAGTTCTGTGTATATATTTTGCCAGATGGTTTGGGAAAGCTATCATAGGAGTTAACCCAGAATTTTCCCCATTGTTTGTGTCAAATACTGCCCCACCTCTCCCAAAAATGTGGCAAGGAAAGAAACAACTCAGTTTACAGTATGAATCCAGGTGGATTTTCATGCAAAGAAGCAAAGTGCTATTGATATGGATGGCTAAAGATATTGCTGAGCAGGCTGAGTCACTTATGATTAGTGGAGCCTGAGGTTCTACAGCCTGGGATTTCCCATTTGTGAGCATTCTGCTGGGCTGCTCAGATGAGTAGATACTTTTGATTAAATCAACACATCATTGCCTCTGAGCAGGGGGAGTTTTAATAAGTTTAGAATAACTGAGTAGTCATAGCTGGAGACTTGGCCACTATGTCAAGGAAGGAACCCCAGCTACAACTCCCTGAAGGTAAACCCTGGGAGTGTAGGAAGTGGGAAAAGGAGGAGAGGTTGGCAATGGGGAAAAGGAAGAGCAAACAGATTCCCCAAACCATTTCTCATTCTGTCTTCCCAAGCTGGAGTGGAGACAGCAAACAGTGACTGAGACAAACAACACTAGTACACACCAACCCTGGAAAAAGTCCCAGCTGCCTTGTCATGTAGGCATTGATTAAAATATTAACTCCAGCTCAGAATGAATACAGGCACCTAGGAATTGCAATTTTTGTTTTTTTTATTCTTAGCTCAGATGTAGCTACACTTTCAGCATTATTGCCTAAAACTCAGCCATTACACAGAGGACAACTCTCTGAAAACAAACCCAAGGGGCTAAATCTGCAGAGTGAGAACATGCAAGAAACTCACATGTAACACCTTTAAAGCTACTTGCAAAGTTGGAGCCAGTGTGTGTGGTGTAAAGGGCAGTCTTACAATTATTCACAAATCCAGACAGCATCCTCAATGAATCACCAAAGCTGGCTAGAGATCCTTGGGGACCTTTGTTCTAGTTATCCCTCCTGCCTGTCCCCAAGAAGCAATTTTCCTACAGAGACACTGACAGTGGCTACAACTTTTCTCCAATGATCATGAGAAGGGACAGAAATAGTATGCTTCTCAGAAAGAGCTGCTTCCTCCAATGTAAATAATTCATCATACAAGTTCCGGCATGTTTGAAGTAATGTTCCCAAAAAAAGGAATAAAGGTAGCACTGTGATGAATGTGTCAGACTTGTACTGGTAAAACCTTACTTCAATCCTCACTCAGCCATGAAAGACACTGGGTCACTAGCACTCAGTCAAGCCTTCCTTGCAGGGCTGTGAAGATAAAATGGTTGGGAGGGGCAAAGAACCAAGCTCACACCAATTTTTTGGAGGAGGGGCAATATAAAAACTTAATCACTAATTAGGACAGGAATTTATGCCATGGCAGAGTACTGGTTTGTGAAGCAGGAGTAGGGAACCCATTTTTCCATTGAGGACTACATTTTCTTAGGAGTAATCTGTCCAGGGCCATATGCCAGTGGGCGGGTCCAAACCAATAGTGGGTGTGGCTACCCCTTTTCTCTCTCACACACACCTTCTGACACCTCCTTCATTTGCGTTCCCTTCCTCTCAACTTGTAGCATGCAAGGGGAGGACAGCTCATTCTTGCCAGCTCCTGCAGAAAGCTTTAAAAAGTAGTCCAGGGGCAAATGTGGCCTTGGGCTGCAGGTCTGACACCTCCATTGTAACGTCACTATTTAATAGATTTTTAGTCCATCCCATTAGCTCAAGGCCCTTTCCCCTCTAGTTAACTCCCCTCCTACTACTTTCTCATCAGTCTCATTATAAACTCACTCAAATGAGCCTCAGACTATATACTCATCTCATCCACTATTGTCTACCATAACTGGCAAGCAGAGTGCTCCAAATCCAGCTTTTAACTAGAGATACTACTTTCAATAGACTATACAAGTTCAGACAACAGCTCTTTTGGACATTCCATGCAAAACATTTCCTGGAAATACAAAACCAACAGTTCAGGGAGAGAAGTTCCAGATAACATTTGCCTGCTTTACCTTCCACATAGGTGCGGGGAGCTTTCTAAAATGTGATCTCCCTGCTGCAGTCTAAAAATATTCAGTTCATTCTACAGCCTCAGTGTTCTGCACCTCATCTTGTAGCATACATACAGCAGGTCAAACCTATGTCTTTCCTCATGTTATCCTGTCCAGCTTGCAAAGACTCATTTGCCATGTTTCCTGGTTAGGCATGTTCTTTCAGTATGTACGGTCTTGAAAGGCATCCCTAACTGGGCCGTGCTGGTCTTCCACCAACTATGGGAAATCAACATGCAAGCAAAGGAGGTAGTTCACAAGTGCCTGCCAAACAGAAGTGATTTTGCCATCAGGTTTCTCTTTTCTACATAGTTCCTCCATTTAAAAAGCTGCTTCCCGTATTCCCACTGTAGCATCAACAGCAAACTACAGTGCAGGACAATCTGTGAAAGAAATCCAATGCCTGATCAGGGGAGATGATGTAATTTCTGTGGCCCAATCCTGTTTAAGAAGCAAGCCCCATGGAGTTCAATAGGGCAGATGCCCAAATAACTCTTGTAATCCTGCTGTTACTGGCTGATTCAGGATAGGTCCCAGAACTGTCCTTCATGACTTATTTATGGTGAGGGAGGGAAATATGTGGTGCTCCACACAGTGTTGAACTTCTATCATCCCTGAGAGCATTGGTCATGCTTGCTGAGGGTGATGGGAAGAGGAGTCAAACAGCATCTGATCTACACAAGCCCTGCACTCCAAATAAGGACATTAACTACTCTGAACCAAGGTATCTAAACAGAACCCAATTTCTCCGTCCCAGTTTTTATGCTGTCGTTTTATTCTGCTCGTTTAAAAGATTATGATATCATTTTAAAGCACCCTGAGCCTATTTTGTAAAGGAAGTGGATATTCCTTCCAAAAGAACTTCCATGCTGCCATTGCTAAATGTCACTGATGGTCCTAGGAGATGGCTTTACCCTTCATGCTGCAAACTACCTCTGCTCAACTATATCCCAGACACATTTAATTTAGAGTAAATAGGCCAATTACTGGAGGTATAACACAACTAATGCTTCTCTTGCTTCTATGTTTTGGCAATGTCCAATGGCTCCTTCCTTTTGGGAAATGTAAATAATTTGGATAAATTTTACAATCAAAAGCTCTTTAATATTCATGGATACACATGTCTTTCTTAACTATCTACCTATCTCTTGGAACCTTTCACAGGGTCAATGTAAATGCTTCTCTGTTCCCTTTTGACAGTTAAAAGGCTAATATTGTAACAGTAGAAAGGCAAAAGGCTACCTGCAATAACACAATGAGCTGAGGACTTGATGAAGCTTTTTATTTATTTATTTAGAGTATTTGTATGCCATCCCATCGCATAGCCTCGGGACAGCTTACATAAAATAAAATAAAACATAATACACATAAAATCAATTTTATACACATAAAATTGATTCGTTAAAGAACGGCTTTTAGGTGTAATTTACAAATGGATAAATATATGGTTATCTGGACTACCTTGCTGAAGTCTAGGCATAATTATCTCAAATAATAGCAATTTTTTTGCTATATACACAACTTATGAGGCTACGTAGTAAATATGGATTTACTGTAACAGATTCACTCAATTTTTCTATAAGAAAACTGCAAAAGTTTATTTTTTAGGTACTGACTTTGATTTTGAACCTCACAATAAAAACCCAATAATAAAGCATTTAATTTAGATTGTAATCTTACGCATGTTTAAACAGAAAAAGGGTCTACAGTGCATATGCTGGCTTGGACATGATGGAAATCTGCAGGTGTTGTTTCTCCCTAAATATGCATAGGATTGCACCCAGAACATATTTTCAGATGTGGATCCAACTGGAATATATGTACACACACAAATCTAATCTGTTTCCTACGATACGCTCATCAGGAGGATCTGTGTGAGCACAAGGTCTTTTGCTATTGCTTCTGTTTGTAGGGAGTGGGGGAGGGAGACTGTGACTGATAATGGGAAGGGCTATTTGCACGCTTGGTCACTCACTGCTACCTTTCAGTGCAGCCTTTCCCAAGCTGGTGCTCTCCAGAAGTGTTGGGTGGTAGAGTTTGCTTGGAGTTGTAGTCCAAAGCAGCTGGAGGGCACCAGGTTGGGAAAGGCTGCTCTAGAGGTTCTAGGCACTCATCCTTTCCTATGCACCAGTGGCAAGATGCACATACTGTTCAATATAATGAGCTCAGCTAGCCCTTCCTCAAGGAAGTAAACTCACAGCCTTTTAAGAGAGAATAAATTCTTCCTATGGTCCAGTTGCCAGATGCAGAACAACTGGTACAAAGTTTCAGCCCCTGCCAAATAGGTCCTGGTAGAAGACAGTGACAGGAGTTTCTATAGCAAACCTGCTCCACACCCCATAAATCCTCAAGACAGCTCTGCCCATGGTTCACAATCTACCTTTATATACTTCTTTTAATCCTCTAATTTTGAATAGAAGCATCTCATACATATTGGTTGCAGATCCAGAGTTTAGATCATGCATCTGGGCTGGCAGAGTTGGGGTTCCCTGGCCACTACTTCTCATGGCAGCCCCTCCATCCTTCCTTCCACCTCACCCATCTTATTCTCACAGTAACCAGCTAAGGTAGGTTAGGTTGAAAAAGACTGATTGACCCAAGATCATCCAGTGAATATCATTGCTGAGGGGCAGTTTGACCTTGGTTTTCCAATGCTAATGCGCTTGTAACTGCTCTGCATCATTCACAGAATTGTGCAGAAGCTGCAGCCTATGTCACCTTCAACTTGCAATTGTCCTGTGTTTCCCCACTTCTCCCCCCCCCAAAAAAAAAACAGTTGAGAAAAAGATAGAATAGCGGGACAATGTCTTTGACTGGCAGCATTAAGAGCCACCTGTCCAGAAACAGCAGGGCTCCCCAAACCTTTTCAACAGAGAGCCGGTTGCCAGCAGTGGGCATGGGCCAGTGAGGGGGCAGAGGCGGGGGCTTCCTCACACGGAGATAGTTTTCTCTGACCGAGTCCAAAACGATCTCCTTACTAGCAAGCCGCTGCCTTGCCACGCGCCTGCGGCAAGTCCAAAACCTCTGAGGCGGGCCGGATCTGGTCCACAGGCTGTAGTTTGAGGATCCATGAGAAACAGTCTTTGTTTAAATGATATTGCCCAGTTACTACACCAGAGGTGAAGAACCTCTTTTGGTCGAAGGCCAAATTCAATTTCAAAGGTTTTAGGGGCTGCATTCCAGTGGTCTGTGGTGCCAAAATAGTGGGTGTGATATAGGCAATAGTGGGGCCAAAAATACCATCCTGTTTTAATTTTAGGAAAGACAATCCAACCTTCTGGGTCAAGGTAAACTGTGTTCAATGGGAGAAAAGTGGTGGGACAGAAGAGATATGGTCTTCTGCGGAATCACACATTGCTGAATCTGGCCCCCTGTAATACACCACAGCAAGACTACTGTGAAAAATGGGGTCGGGGAAGCTGCAGGGGAGTCTTGACAAGTTTATGGGTGCGCAGAGATTCGTCCTTGGGCCTCACTTTCATGGCGTGTATCTCCTCGCCAGTGTGTCAGGACAGTTTTGGCCCTTCGCATGTTGTTGGGCTGCAACCCCAATCCACTCTCCCCACGGGCCATGCTGGCTAGGGCCGGCGGGATCCAAAACCACGAAGAGACTCGAGGGCTAGCCACAGTTACTTCGCAGTTACCTTGCACGGCTCCCTCGCCCGCTCCTTTGCACTATTCCCCCACCGTGGACGGGCTCCCCGCTCCCGCAGCCACACCCCACCGGCGCTCACTCCCGCTCCCTCCGTCCGGGGCCCCCTCCCCGGTCCTTGGCCCCAGCCGCCTCCTGCTTGCTCTGGCCACAGCACGCCCTGCGCCGCGCCACTCCTCTCACTTGCTGAGCGACGCTCATCGACTCCGGCTGCTTCTCGGACATGTTCTTCGTCAACGTTTCCCGCGGCTGGGCTCGCGCGCGCCGGGTTCCTCCTGCTCGGGCGCGCGACTCTCACGTACACACCCTCCGGGCTGGCAGAGGCGCGCGACTCCAGCCGCCGCCGCCGCCGCGGCCATCTTTGTCAGGGGTACTCCGACCCTTCACCGCCCTCTCCGCCCCGCCCCAGCCGCCTACGCGCACCAGCCGCCATCTTGGAAAGGGGCAAACCCCTCGGCGCTGGAAGAAGCGTGGCTCGAGGCGCGGCTTCTCGTTCCGGGTTTCTGGCCGGGCAGGAGCAGCGGAGTCCAGCGAGTGGATCAACCGACTGGATCGTCTTATCTATGCATTCGATCCTGCTGCCCCTGAATGAGCTGAATTCACTACAAATGCACCCGGGGGGCGGGGGCACATCTTACCATCATGGTCGTGCTTATTAGTATGCCACCTGGCGACTCTTTCTGCAGTTATTCGTGCATCCCTGCTCATCGTTTCTAAAAACTAGGAAGCTTTTAACATTTAACCAGATTTCTCTTACAATTAATTAGTGATAACACGCTACCGAATTATGGCTGTTGGACTCTCCTCTCAAAATGCGGGATGCCTCGGCTGCATATTTTATCTCTTCTCTATGCCATAGTGCCTGTGACTTACGCAGGTTCAGACAGAAAAAAGGCCTATTCGTGCCCATGCTGGCTGGGGCATGCTAGGAGGTGTAGGACTTTTTTTTTCCAGTGGAAACATGCATAGGATTAAATCCTAAAGGTACTTTCAGATGTGGAGTGTAATTGGAAATGCACTGACGCACAGACCCACAAATCATTGGGTCCTGATCATGAGGGTGTGTGTGAATATAACCACCAGTTTTGTTTGCAGAGACTGCAGGAAGAGACTATATTGAAGAAGGGCAATAATGGAGATTTGTGTTCAGGAGGTGCATTTGAGTGGATGGGGTCTGTGTTCAATCATGCTCTGTGGAGTTTTGCACCATGAGACACCGAATCTAGGATTTTTTAAAGTACTGCTGTCAGGCAGGGAAGATGCAAATATTTTAAAGGCTATAAAGGCACAAGAATGTACACCTCAAAAGCATTGTTTTATTTTATTTCAAGGGGGTGCTTTTATGGCTTCTAAATGTGCTGGATTCATAAATTTTGCAATGTAGCTGGAGAAGGTTGTGAGCTGTGTTTGAACTGTGTTTTTGGAAGTCTGCATTTAAAAATAGTGAAATAGCCCCCCGTGGATCTAGGATTTTGGGTCATGGCAGTACTGTGTGGGTTGGAGGGTGCTGACAGTTCTGGACTTTTTTTTTCTGTCCAAATATGTGTAAGATTGCAGGTTAGATTTATTATTTTTATAATGCAGTTGAAGAACAAAGGTATGGAAGACAGGGATGTCTTCATGTAGCATTCAGTTATTAATATAAATTGCTGTGAAGTGCCAGCTGATTGGCTGATAAAGAAATTAAATTAAAGTCAGAATCAGTGGAAATATAATTTATTCAGACTCAACTGGACCTGCTCCAGTATTATCCATAACAGTAAGTTCCAAAACAATAGCTGTAGCAAAGGTGAATGGAATGGAGAGAAACAAAAGCCAATAAGTACAATTCCTAGATTTCTAAAAGGACAACCCAATATTTAAAAATCACAAGTTTGCATTAAAATTTGGGGTGTTATTTTTTTAAAGGAGCGTTTTGTGTTTGCATTTTTGCTTATAAACCTTTAGTATTTGGTTCATGCACCATTCCTCCCAGTGTATCACACAGTTTTAAGTAAAGGAAAGCCAAACTCCTCACCATCTTAGCAGATTTCTTATAATTTCAGGCACCTAGAAACTCTTAAAATTATGAGTTTTATAATTAAACTAGACAAGAAAGCACCTCTGGGTAAGACTGTGAAATCTATCCAAAACAACACAAGCTGCCACTGAAAATATAACCATCTTGAGTTCTTGTGTGGAGCATAATCATCTGTTAGAACAGAGGGTGCACAGCTTATGAAGGCCGCAGTACTGCATAGGACAGAGTAGAGAGAAGGAAGAGAGGTTTGGGCAAAGTGTATTGATAACGGGCTTGAAATCAACTTGAAGGGCTACTGAAGTGTGGCTCTCATTAATACTTAAAACACTGATGAGCAAATCACTCTGAGAGGGTGTTTTTACATGCTTATTAGTGCAAAGGGACCCTGCTGCTATATTACTACTGGAATTGCACTTTTCTCATGTTTTTAATTGGTGTTTTCCTTTTAGTACACTTTCTGTTAACATTGTCCCGCCTGATAAGTCTCCCCTTTTTCTCTCTCCACTTTACAGTGTTCGTTTGTACCATCATGGCTTGTATTGCATTTTTCTCCCTCCATTTCTGTGGTTCCACCCTCTCTGCACACTCTTCTCATCTACCTCCCACTTTTTCCTCACTCCAGATTTACACCTCCTACTTCTATTAGCCAGTTTTCCTCTTGTCATCGATGGCAAGCTTCTCTTTACATCAATATAACTCTCTCTTGACCACTATGATCCCACTTTCCTTCAAACTAGATAGAATGCTTATACTGAAGTTTTTTAAAGAATGCAAACAGCTGGATAGCTTGTTATTACAGAAATTATAACAGCATGGAGGGGAAATTTAACATTTTCCTCTACTGCTGCAGTCTTGAGAAAATCCCTCCTCTCTAGGTGCCATTGGGGGATTTTTCCTTAATGCAAATAAAAGTCTTACAGGATGGATTTTCCTTAAGACTGTAGCAGCAGAAGAAAGTTTTAAATCTCCCTTCCTTACCTGCTGTGATCCCAGTAAATATAAGAGTACCCCATTGATGCTGTCATTTTTCTCCCTTTGCACATTCAAGGGAACAGACCATTCCTTTGCAATAGTTCATTTCCCAAGGTATATCCAATAAACTCAATCACCACAGAATGCACAGATCAGTTTGTTGAGAATCCAGTCTAGCAAATACTTTCAGAAACCCCCATCTTGAGTATGTCTGGGCCCCATTCCTATTGGGAGGGTCCCTCTGGAAGTGAGCACGCCTTTTCTCTGTACGCGATCTGATGGCTGCTAGCCCTGCTCTCCTGATGCCACTTCATGGAGTCAAGAGTCATACCAACTTTGTCTCACTCTGAGAACCCCTCTTGCATGCTCCCTCCCGACAGTGGGACATCTTGGTTAATCGCAGAGTTTGCCTCAGCACCTGGAGAGAATGGCCTTGAGAGAAGCTGCTCTGCTTCTCCCTGCTCAAAGTTTGAAGCCCCAAATTTCCTGGCCCTTTCAACAACAACTCCTCCTCCTCCTCCCCCTCTTCCACTGAGTACAGGTTGCCAAGACCTGGGAGTGTGTACCAAGAACAACCGCCCCTCTTATTCCCAGGAGATACTCTGCATTTTTAAAAACCTGTGCATTAAATGGAAAGATGCACTGAATGTAATACATGGATTGACCGTCTTTAAAAGTTCTGTTTCTGCTCCTCTCTTTGGATCTGTGCCACTCCTCTCTGAATTTAGTAACAGCATATGAACAGTCATTGTCCCAGCAGTTGACATACCAAGTACCTTTCTGTGTATTTTCCAGCAAACCTGGATGAAAACTTGAATGTATTTGACAAGGAAGTATAGCCAACCACTCTTGATAAGCAGAGTGTACCAATTGAAAGACAATTGTCTCATTCATACACATTAAATTTTATATGCACACCTAAAAAGGCACATGTAAACTGTCCCTGGGATTCTGGGATACAGTTAGCGTGCAAGAGAGTTGGCTGGCTGCAGTAGGATGAAAATCTATCTCGGGACTATGTGGGAGGTTGTTGGAATAGGAGAATATGGGTCTAAAGAAGTACTCCTGTTTGGCTTGGGGGTCAGGCTCAGCATACTGCATGTGCAAACAACATGCCACAGGGGCCTTTCCTGTGGTACGTGATGCCACCTGCTACAAATTCAAGCCTTCCCCACTGTGGTGACCTCCCAGCTTTGCCTGTGATGAGCCATCCCAGCAGGAACAAGCCACCAATGGTTGTGAATACTGGGAGCACTGAATGAATGTCCAAAGCTCCTTGCATACTTTATTTATGCCCTCAAAGCACTTCTTATAAAGTACTTGTAAGTCGGCAGTGGGGATGTTTTGGGGGGCTGAGGACTGCATTGGCTCTGGACAGGCATGTTGGTCAAGGCATGCCAACAGTAGGTACCTCCCTCCGCAGACTTCCACTGTGCATGTCCACTCATACGTGTGCACACACACTTCCTTTATATGCACCATTCAGACACAATGTAAGGGTTACCCGAATCTGGTGTGTGAAGCACCTGTAAGTGTTACGCGTTACAAAATTCTTGCCTATACCTCGCATCGTATTTTTTCCTCGAATGGTTGCAAAATCCTTCCTGTGTCCCCCCCACCCCCCAATCCCACAAATATTACAACATGAACTCACTGGATTAAAAACCTATCTGAACCAGAATCATCACCTGAAACATGCTGAATCAGTGAGAAAAATATTACTGTGAAGAGGCCACATCTGAAAACAACCTGAGGTTGTGATCCTGGGCTTGGGAGTAAGTCCCATGGTACTGGCTAGGACAGGGGTCCTCAGACTTTTTGAACGGGGAGCCAGTTGATAGGTGCCAGAAGTGGCTGTGGGCCACCAAGGTGGTGCTGGTGGGGGGGGTGGGCGCACATGTGCACACGAGGCAAGGCGTGGGGGCATGGGGCAAGGCACCAGCTTGCTCGTGAGGATCGTTTTCTCCGAGCGATTCCAAAATGACCTCCTCATGAGCAAGCCATGTGCCCAACGAGTGCAAAACCTGGGGGGTGGGCCGGTTAAAAGGGCATGGCGGTCCAAATCTGGCCCATGGACCTTAGTTTGAGGACCCATGGGCCAGGACATCTGGGAAAATGGTAAGATTGGACTTTAAGACTTCAGAAGTTAGAGACAGGGGCTTAGAGAAGGTGTGGAGCGTCCCATTTGTGACTTGCTTTCTAGTTAATAAATAAGGGGAATTGGGAGCATTTCCTTAGCTAAGCTAAAACAAAATAATCAGGAAAACTCAGCAGGTTCAGAGCTAAAATCAAACTAAGGCTCCCAACAGTGTTTCTGAAGCACGGTGCACACACAGAAAGAGCAGCCACAACAAAGGTTTGTTTCAGCACTGTGCTTGTTTGCTTAGTGAGAGTAAAAGCAATTTTAAAATGCATAGAGGTGTCAATGTAGCCCATCTTTCTTGGTTCTCAATAGGATGAAATAGCTATCAATCCTGCAGAAATTTCTGCCTTAGAAAAGTACATATTGATTCAAGGGTGATGGAGGACTAACATACCATCTTTTTAAAAAGCACAAGTGAGACATTTAGTATTTTGAGAAAAGCAAGAGTTAGTTGTACTCCTTCCGATTTTTGCATAATTGTTTGTATAATTACAAAAGGAACTGCTTGGTATAACCAAACTATAAACTAATTTGGTTGTTTCTGCCATTTCCTCTCTAAGGAGTCATAAAAGAGCATGCTCATCTAATGCAATAATTCTCAGGTCAGCCCTAACCTGAGACCTTTGTTCCTCTGCCTGGGAATCATAGAACTCTTGTGACAGAAATTTATTTTTCAATGTTAGTCAAATTTCGTTTCACCCAGTGATGTACTAGTAAATAAATAAAAATGATGGAATTTTTGAGGTTGTTGAATTTTTTTTGCTTGTTTTTTGTATTGGGAAGCATCTGCCACGTTCTATCTTAATTCTTGAATAATAGTTTGCAATTTTGTGGTATGTAAGGGTCTCATATCCTGTATTTAAAAATGTATAGTTATATGACATGAAAAATGGCTAAATATTCTCTGTGCAGTGGCAACAGGCTCCTAACAGCTGGAGTGTGAACACCAGTAATTGGAGTTATATAAATATAAAAAGAGGTGTGGGCAGAAGGAAGTAAAGGAACATTTTTACTGCCATTGGTATATATTTGAGAAGGAAAATATTCTGTCTGATCTTTGGCCTTCAGATGTAAATCTTGTTGCAGGAACACAAATTATCCAGATGATCAATTTGGAATGACAAACACTAGCCTTTTTCTCCAGCAATTGGATAATTTGTGAATCCACTTATGGAGAATTTTGAGAATACCATTGTCAAGCTGATGTCTTGCACTGTTCTCTGTGCAGTTTTCTCTTTTGCCCTCCACAGTTTTTCTGAGTTCAGGTAGAAGTGCTTTGTGGCAAGTTTTCTAACTGGGTAGAAGTGCAATGCCAATTCTGTCTCGTTTGCAAACTACCCTAGAGGCAGCTGCTGGATCCAAGGAAGGAGGCAGTTTGCGGTGGACCTACGTATGTTTTGCCTTTCCTCTGTTGCTTTTGATCTCTTCCTGTGTAGAACCTTCTCCTATAAGTGATGTTTTGGCTTTTTATAAAAAATAATCTCATTATTGCAATAAAGCACAAGTGCCCTAAGATAGATTTCTTTTTAAAAATTTAATAAACTGCAATTACACTAATACAATTTTAAAGAAATGAGCATGAAATTTATGAGTTTTGGATAAAATTGCACTGTATTGCATGTTTGTGGAAGCACTACTTTAATTCTGATTCCAGTGGACAGTGGAAGAATAATGTCTCCACGATGCTAAAGGGCTCTGGCACTGGAACAACGCTACTCTGTAATTGAAAAACAACACATGAAACAATACACACAAGCATTGGACTATCATCTGGTTATCAAATAAGATTACTAAAAAGATGGAATTTTAAATATGTCTAATCTTGTTCCTCATAAAAGGCAAGGGCAAATTGTCTTTAAAGGTTCCACACTGTGGTTCCTTCATGGGAGAACTAATAGCCTGATCCTATCCATTAACTCAACAGACAATTCTTAAAATCAATCTTTTTTTGACAGAAACAGTGGTAGCTGTTTGTGAAATCCAGGAATTAGTGCTCAGAGATGGTCAAGACTGTAGCTAAAACAGGAGCACCAAGAAATAAGAGGGATTTTTTTATAGCATGCTTAAGGATGTACTGAGATTTGCAGAATTTTTGTTAGAGACTTAACAGGACTAAGGGGACAAAATAGAAGTTTGAGTATACTCAGGACTGGCGAGTGAGTATGCTCAGTAAAGTTGGAACATTGAATGTCCTTTGGAAAAGAAAAAATAGAATAAAGTCAGGGAAGTACAATGTCCTCCTTGAAACCCTTACAACTTCTAATACCTTGTAGGAAGCAAAAGGAAGAATATTCTTCCTAGCGATCTTGTACCGTCTACAACAGGCTTTCCCCAACCTAGTGGTCCTTCTCCAACACACCTGGAGACCAGCTTGAGCAAGACTGGCCTATGGAATCTAGACTTAGGACTTCTCTACACGAAGCATACAACGCTGCACTTTACCAAGGCCTTTTCTGCTTTCTTTGTGGGATAAGCTCTGCAGAAGGCTCCCCCCCCCCGTGGGGGTTTTTCCTCTCTCCTTGATATTCCATTACACAACACAAGGTGGCGCTGTGGTATAGAGCAGAATTGCAAATATACACTAGACCTCTGTAGTGAATAAGAAAAGAACTAAACTTGCTTCCCACTAAAACAAAGCTCAGAGAATGGCTGGTAAACTCTGGGGAGGCCCTGCATGGATGGCTGCATCAAGAAAAGGACCTATGAACATTCATGAGCAAGAGTTCATAGGCACACAATATACATCTCATGTAAAGAAGCCCTAAGACTGGACTGACCTCTTCTGCCACAGGGCTGGCAAGAGTGTGTGTGAATCCATGCCAGGCAGTGGAAAAGTAGGTTGTTTTCATCACTAGAGGGCAGAGTGCTTAGAGGGCTGAATGAGGGCAGGAGAGACCAAGGTTCAAAGCCCCACTCAGGCACAGAATTCATTTACAAATTCAGAGTAACCTCCCTCAAGGAATGTTGCGAGGATTCAAAGCACCCCCTAAGGAAAGGTGGAGTACAAAGTACAAATGTGATAAGCACGTCACATTCAATGGTATGGGTCAACATGCAGCTATTTTGTGTTCGTTCCCTCTTCCCCTTCCTTTCTGCTTAACCTCCGGTAATCATCTGCAGTCAGCTAGCCCTCTTCATTTAAAGCCACGGAAGGGTCTGTTCACTGATTATTAAAGCTTGAGAGGAATTAGCTCAACTAGAGGCCCATTCCCAATCTGGCTAGCCTAAGGCTATGCACATTCGATGTGTCCAGCAAATATGGCAGAAAATGCTATCTGAGCCGTGCAGCAGCTGGATGGTCCTGTGGTTGCTGCCCCCACGCCTGCTCTTCTGGTGAGATAAATATACAGAAACCCAGGAACGCAGCCTCTGGTTTGTCTCCTTGTCACCTTGCGTGCTTCCACCTTGACAGCTATGCACAGATTTCGGGAACAGCTTGAGATTACAGAATTAATTAGAATTAAATTAATCAGTACACCCACCACAAGGCTGCCTGGTTCCACGAAGTGAGCAATTCTCTTAAGATGTGTTTCCACAGCCAGGGCTGATGTTCATCATGCTTGTCAACACACACTACTCATTCTGATGAGTTTTTGTCTGTTGACTGTTTGGAATCTCTGGTGAGTACTGAAATTCAGTGACTTTAAAGGTGTGTGGCAGGGCTATTCTTCCGGGCACCGGGATGAGGGAATACAAAGAGCATATTAGGAAATGGGAATGCCATTTAAGAAATTGGGAAGGACATCCTGATGCTGTCTTTTGTGCTAAAATTCATTTGTGGGAACTGGATGCTCATTTCAGGGTCATTTTGCAGGAGAAAGGCACCTGCAGACTTTACAACAATGGAATAGCATCTATATGTCTAGGAAGACCCTTTATTTCTGAATGTTCTTCATGAGAAAGGAAAAACAGAAAGAATGTTGTTGCTAAAGTCTTAGGAAAGTTCTGTTCACTGTGACCTTTTGATGCCAATTACAAATATGGGGAGTTTAAATAAAGCTCATGAGTAGTAATATTATGCCAATGTCCTTTGAGGTAAACAGATTTTGGATTGCGCTGCTAGAATCAGCAGACAACTGAAAACGGGAATAAAATATATTTTTCTGTACTTTTTCTCACCAAAAACACTGGAAAATGGACTACAGAATATTATCTTTAAGAATGATAAATAAAATGTTTCAAACAAGATTTTCATATATTTATTTCTGGAGAATGTTTTCTAAAAACTATGTAATAGATGCTTGTGTTAGATTATGTGTAGTATCGAATTATTATAATTCTTGTGCACTAAGGACAAGCAACTCCTTGGCTGTAAACGGAGGCTACAGTTTTCAAATGCAAGTGCAAGATGCAATTCTGTTTCTAAGGGATGCTGCCATGGTCATAAGGAAAGGGAGGATTTTTGCTTGTGGGTTCCCTCTTGTCAGTATAGATGATGGAGCTGTTTCTGTCCTCTTGGCTAGGCCTCAGAAGACTGGGGGAAAGCAGCCAGCAACAAACAAAACCAAAACAAACCTGAATGTTTAATTATTTGAAAGGTAAGAGTTAGACTATATCTGAATTCAGAAAAATTTAGCTGCACAGAGACTCCATGAGGAGTAGGGGGCACATATAAATGCAAAAACACACACACACACACGAATCGCATTTGAACTGCATGATTTACATAGCCCTTATGTAAATCATAATTTATTTTCTACTTATCTGATGTTTTGTTGGAATCCCCATAACTTGATGTTTACTGAAAAACTAGCCACTAAATTAATTTTTCTTTCCCTTTCCTCAGCAAAAAGGTGACACCAACATCTATCATATGGAGGCATTTTCAAACTGCAAGTTTTTCTGAGGAAAAAAAACATGATTTGCAAATGCTGCCAAATGAAATAAGTATTTCCAAATACTACTGTGACAAAACATACCTTCATATCATGTAAGAACTATCCTGCAGGTATTATAAAATCCTTCATAGATCTGATGGAGGAGGGCCATAGTGATGAAAGTGCAAGTAGTTTTTTCCGAACTTGCTTATTCTAGAATTCCCTTTCCTCTTTGTTCTTTATCACCAGCATCATCACAGTTTCCCCATCAACCACAGTGTAGTCAAGTAAACAGATAATGCAAATAGCTATCCTCCTTCCCCCCCCAGAAAAAAACTTGGTAGCTTCATTTCTAGACAAGATGATACCTAAACCCTAAGTTCTTGGAAGAGTAATATATTCTTCTGGAACCCCACTTAATAACTGAAAATGCATATTGGAAGGGACTATCATACCATTTGCTCGACACACTTTCTCGGAGCAAGCTGCTTTGGGTCGGAATACGATGCATAATGGAATCTGTGCAAGGGAAATCGACAAAGGTTGCAGCACTTACAGATGGCTAGACAAATGTGAGGAGAGAAGGAATCATAAACTTGGTGTAACAACATCTCGACTTCTTTTTACAGAAACATCACACAGGAAGTAGATGGGGTGCAGTGGTGATCTCTGTTGAAAGTTGACTAACAAAACTCTAAGAACCAGGAATCTTTGGGGATCTTAAAGTAACCAGATGTGTAAGGAACGCTGTTCTTGATGAGGAGATCTCATCAGTGCATCTGAATTGGACACTTCTCTTTTGTCAGAAATTCCTTATCAAATGACCAGGATAAAAACAAATATTTCAGGAATCTATGTCTATCTCCACTGACATGTACTGAAGAAAGTAAAGTGAAATATTCTTGACCTCCAGTTCATACTGCTCCAGATTTGCAGGATCCAAGAGTGCCAGGGCAGGAATTTAAGGGACGATGGCCTGCTGCTGCAGCATTTGCCTGGATCACAGAGCAAGCATCACATTTAGGGCTTGATGTTGGAAAGGTACTTTCCAGTCTTGCAGAATGCAGACCATCTTCAGGGATTTGGTCCAGGAATGCAGCCTGTGATTCTGTTAAATGGCCCTTCTGCAGCTTGATGGCAAGGCCTTTGCAAAACAGCCTCTGATGTCTCTTGCTTTCTGTCTGTCTCTTTCAGATTCCTCCATCTTCTGCAACATTTTCTGGTTAATGTTGAGAAATGCACAAAATCAAGAAATAAATTAATGTGTGAAAGGGTAGGGACTTGTTTCAATCTGGGCAAACCTTAGGTTTTTAGCAGTCCATGTTACTTCTGATGAAGACATGAAAAAGAACATGAAACTGATAGCAATAGCTCAGAAAATGAGATTTATTAAATTTTAGGCCTATTCACTGGGTCCTGGTTCAACATACACCCTCCCTCCTCTGTTCTTTTTATAGACAGGAGTGCTTTGGGTTTCCTTCAGACTGTGGTGCAGAGATCTAGAGAAGACACATTTTTCTTTGTTTAACTAATATTGATGTTTCCTTTTGCCTGCTCCTCATAGACTGTCAAAACCAAAGAGGTTTCTTTCATGTAGGCGTTCCTTAGAGTTTCCTTGCACAAAATAAAAATAAAAAAGGAAATTCAGTTTTTAATTATTGTCTCAGAAGAAATGTTAGTATGCCAAATAGTATCAGTTAATGGCAACCCAAGTTATACATAATGCATTTTATATTCCTAAAGTAAGATGCTCAGCCCATCAAGATATAGCACAGTGGTTGCAGTTTTACTCCCATTTGGCCATGAAGCTTTCTGAGTGGCTTTGGGAAAGCACTGAGTTTTGGTCCAACCTACCTCATAGGGTTGTTGTGAGGGAAAAGTGGAAGGGTTCTGTAACCTACCTTGGGTACCCTGAAAGAGGGAAAAAGTAGGATAGAAATGTAATAATATAGCATTTCCCCCAAACCTTCCTTTTCTTTCCCCTGAACAAGTCCCCTGTGGCTTCAACGTTTCCAGAAATGTTATATCGCTATACTTCAGTCATTAAAGCTTGTGTCCTGGGGCATAAAAATGCATTTAAATTTATGTCATGCTCTACTCTAAGCAATTCACAAGGAATATGTGCAATCAGAGAAAATGAAAGTCATTGATGAAAGAGGAAGACAGCGGCTGAACGGCTTGGCTTCAGTATGAGATTTCTGTCTGGACTCCAGGTCCATCATGAAGGGCTATCAAGTGACAGAACACCTCTTCGCATGCCGAAAACCCGGTTCAGTCTCCAGGCAAGGCTGGGGAAGCCTCCCGTCCAAATGCAGGAGACCTGCTGTTGCCAACCAGTACAGGCAATATAGAGTTAGACGGGCCAGCACCCCAGCGCATGGATCTCGGCATAAAACTTGTTTCCTGTGCTTCTTTGATTTGTGCCTCCTTGTTGAAAGTAGGAATGCTGCTGAAGCCTGGACATTTGTTGGTCTGTAGGTAAAATCCATTAGTTTTGTGCTTCCCCAGATGTGTAACAAGCCAATGAACTTTTATTATTTTCATAACTCCAACCAAGGTTTGAATGCCACCCACGCCTTGCGGCAACCCTCATTCAGTCCTTGTTGAGCTGATTCACCTCCTCTTTTGTCCCTGCTCTCACGTACTCAAGCCTGATGTCTCCTTCTTCTGCATGGGGGAAACCTTTTTGACTGCATAAAGACAGGCACCTCAAGAATTGGCTGTTAGTACGGGCAGTCCCTGAGTTACGAACGTCCATTATGAACAACCCGTATGTATGAACAAACTGCCATAAAGCCTATTAAGTTTTTAAAAATTACTGCAGGAAATTGTTATCACCATATGGCTAAAACCCTAAATGGCTTAGGCCTGGCTACCTGAAGGAGCGTCTCCTTCCATATGTGCCTGCCCACCCCTTAAGACCTGGGGCAGAGACCCTTCTCTGGGAGCCCTCCCTGAAGGAGATTAGGAGGGTGGCTACCTGGAGAAGGGTCTTTTCTGTGGTGGTACCACGATTGTGGAAATCGCTCCCCAGAGAGGTTTGCCTGTCCATTATGAACAACCCGTATGTATGAACAAACTGCCATAAAGCCTATTAAGTTTTTAAAAATTACTGCAGGAAATTGTTATCACCATATGGCTAAAACCCTAAACGGCTTAGGGCCTGGTTACCTGAAGGAGCGTCTCCTTCCATATGTGCCTGCCCACCCCTTAAGACCTGGGGCAGAGACCCTTCTCTGGGAGCCCTCCCTGAAGGAGATTAGGAGGGTGGCTACCTGGAGAAGGGTCTTTTCTGTGGTGGTACCACGATTGTGGAAATCGCTCCCCAGAGAGGTTTGCCTGGCACTGTCACTTTATTCTTTTCGGTGCCAGGCTAAAACCTTTTTATTCTCCCAATGTTTTAAGGTCTGATTTTTTAACTTGGGGTTTTACTGTTGGTTGGAAATTTTATTAGGATGCTGTGTTTTGTTTTATTTTATATTGTCTTATTTTAAAACCGTCCTGAGATGACAGTAAGGGACAGTCTAGAAAATTAAATTAAATTAAATTAAATTAAATTAAATTAAATTAAATTAATAAAGAGAGAGGAAGCAAAAGAGGAAGGAGGGAGGTCTGCAAAGCCTGCTTTCCTGCCCTGCCCATCCGGAGAGGAAAATCCCTCTGCATTTTTTTGTTGCAAAGAAGAGGTGCTGGTGAGTTTTGGCAGGGGTGGGGTGGGGGTAAAGCTTTTTGCCGTTTTCCCACTTTCATGGGGGTCCTGTGCCCCTAAACCTTGCGAATGTGGAGGGCCAGCTGGATGTGATCCGGCTAACATACAAATCTGACTTAAAGACATATTTCTGTTTTCTGAGGACTGGAACTTGTTCGGAACTTGAGGACTGCCTGTATATAGAATGATGCCAGGATAAGCACAAGTTTCTCCAAGTTGTCACTATATCTAAGGCTGACCCTTCTGCTTTTCTTTCATTACAAAGGAAGGCGAAATGGGCATGTTGGGGACACTATCAGTTCAATGCATTTACTGGGGATATTGAACTGTTTCCTGCCTTATGCACACACCAACGCTACTGGTTTCTCCATTTCGTATCACTTCCCTTCATATTTAGTTCACATGCACAGCATGTGAGACAGTTCCCAAACTAGACCATTTTAGGCAGCAGTTGACACATTGCATACATTAATGTTTATTGTTATTATTCTGCATAACAAGGCAGATCTCTGGGAGAAAAGTTATAGCCTAGCCTTACTCCCGATAGGCTAGTTGTGTAGGTACAGGAATTCAATTTTCCCTTATTACGACATGTGATTTGGGCCCAGGACGGTTTTGCCATCTCAGCTGCTCTTTGAGTGCACAAAACCTTAGTGTGGCATGATAAGGAGAGCGCAGAAAATGGCAAACAAAGGAGAACATGGCTCCAACACATCAAGGCCTCAGCAAATTCAAAGCATCGGCTTTCTGCAGTCCAAGGTAGTTTCGTATTTTCTAAATAAGGGCGAATGATTACCTCCTTTCAGGTCTTTGCTGAGCTCTGTGGGAACGCCTGGCTTCAGTGCCTCCAGCTGCCTGTGATCAAGAAGTTAGTAGGGAGCCTGAAAATAGCATATTTCTTCTGATATCATTTCTCCAGCTCAGGATGACTGCAACAGGAATGATCAACAGCGACAAGCGCGCTTGAAAATGGGAACCTGACAAGGAATGTTAATGCCCTCCAGTCCAGGAAGGCTTAACAGGCTGAAATTTCCCCCCCAATGCACACTGACATATCATTATCCATAAGCCTGCTTGTGAAATTAATTGAGAAAATCCCCCAGCTAGCACCCTGCCAGAGACCTAATGAAAACTCCCTTCTCAGTCGAGCATGCGAATAATACGAAATAACCCAGACAAGTCTCTTGCCACCCCAGGCCTAGACGTTATCTAACTAACTTGATTCTTGATCAGCTCTTCTTTTATTACCTCTGTGCACTTACCGAATAAGCTGCATGGCTGTATAAATAGATCAATAGACTGATAGGTGATGGGTATAATGCACAATGTATACTGTATAGATTCTCTCTATCTCCTTCTCGCACTCTCCACACAGGTAGGCTAACTCAGAATCTATTTATCTACCCCACCACCCATTTGCTGGGAGACAGCATGGGCTTGTGAATTTTTTATGGCTTCACTTAGGTTGGAGATAATCCAGAGGTCAAGCCCCGCACTGCACCTCCAGTCACCTTGCCAGTCAGCACAGATCGTAGGGCTACGCTACCTTCTGAATCCCCGATCACCCGTGGGGCACTAAATTACCACTATTATGCTGCAATTTGCAGTACAATATTACTCTTTGCTACGCTACCTGCCTTTGTCTGTCTGCATCGCGGTGAGGACTGTATGCATTATTTCCTAGGCGAAGCACGCTACTGCCGCGCTTGCTGCTGCACCGTCCAAGGAGGACCGGAACTGGGTTGGGAAATCTTTGGAAAAAAGAAGATATGGTCAGAAGGCATCACTGTTTCCAGGGCTGGTTATATTGCTGTATTCTTGCGCAACACTCATTCTCTTGGGAGAAGTTCCTTCTAAACTACCGACCGGCTTTGCAACTACCAAAGAAAACTGGATCCTATATAGAATCCACACCAGCCTTTCCCCCTCTTTACTTTCTTGCTGCCACTGCTGCTGCTGCTGCTGCTGCTGCTGCAGAATTCTGGGAGTTCACCAATGCCCAGCCAGGAAATAATTTATAAAGAATGCAGATGCTTGTCTGAGCGTGAGTCTTCAGTGCCTTTTGTTCACATCCACGCTGTCTAAAAGCTAGCAAGATGATATTTTTACCAAATATCTATTGTAATTTGATAACTAAATATGCCATTTTCTTTAAAAATAAGGGATGGCTCGATTACATCTTTTATCTCTCCCTGTGCCACAGGACATGGGTCTAAAAGGCCACAGTCCTATGTATATTTAGACAGGAAAAAGGAACTCCCATGCTGGTTGGGGCATTTTAGGAGTTCTAGACCCCTTTTCCTGATTACGCATGCATTGGATTGCACCCTAAAGGTACGTGGGATGTGATTGGCAGGACACTCCCCCCCGCCCCCCGAAATAATCAGAATCTCTATTTTGAATATGGCACAGTAATCATGAGGGTCTGTCTGAATATAAGGTGTTGTACTCTTTGTTTTGTTTGTAGGGAGTCAGGGGAGAGATTGTGATTTATATTGGAAAGTGCAATAATGGAGATTTGTGTTTAGGAGGTGCATTTGAATGGATAGGCTCTGTATTTAATTATGCTCTGTATAAGGAGTTTTGCACCATGAGACACTGAATCCAGGAATTTTTAAGTGCTGCTGTCAGAAAGGGAAGGTGCAAAATATTTTAGAGGGTATAAAACTTGAAAAATCTATATCCCCTGTTTTTATTTGAGAGGGGGCAAGTAGTGATTTGGTGGCTTCTGGATGTGCTGAATGTGTGATGTTCATAGAATTGTTCGTACCATTTGGTATCTGAGAAACTGATGGCCGTGTAACAAGTCTCTCGAGCAGCAGAGAAGTAGCTAAGGAAGGCATTATCCAGAGAAAGTTGGGCATGTGTTGAACCCACTGAAATCAATGTGACATAAACACATAGTTAAGCATTTTAAATCCTATTGATTTCAGTTGTGCCTAAAAGCGCCTAATTTTCTTTGCATTGTACCCATAGTAGATTATATAGCCCAGTTCAGTGACATTCAGATGATGATTGTAGAGCAGGTACACAATCTGTGCATGCATTGATTATGTACATGGAAGCTTGTAGACTTTCTTTTCGGGGTTGGGACCTCTGAGATTAAACATCTAAGAACTAGTGATAGCAGGGAGAGAAAGGTGGATGAATTCCTTCAAAGTTTCCTGCCCTTTGGCCTGGCATGTTTCCGGCATGCCTGAAGGATTGCCTGTTCTTCAACATATGAACTATGTTGCTCTGCCATGTGATTCTGGGACACTGCCTTGGGTGAAGTCAAACAATTGAGATACCTTGCCAGTAAAGTCCTTCGCATTGTTCTTTTTCTTTACCAATATCTATCTATCTATCTATCTATCTATCTATCTATCTATCTACCTACCTACCTACCTACCTACCTACCTACCTATCTGATTGTGTTCATCACTTTAGGCAATTTTAATGGGAAAGCAGCCTATAAATGATCAAATGAAGTAAGGAGGGCTTTCCAGTATTTCATTGCTCTAATCTCTTCTTTCCTTCTACAACAGACTAGGCAACCTTTTTGAGCTATGGTGCTGTGTACTCGTATCTCTTTCCCGAACCGCTCTCCTTTTCTTTTCCCACAGATCACAATGGCAGGCTTCCAACGCTGATCTTTATTGTGTTGCAGGTGGTTCACAAGAGGCACCTACCAAGGAAAGGCTCTCTAATTGTGAAGTCCGTTCTTGCCTGGCCTGGAGCTGTTTCTAAATGGCATTCCCCTCCATCCTTCCCCATCCTAATGCTGGATGTTACTTAATTGATTTCTCATTTGACTTGACATCAAACTACTGGCTTGATAAAGTCACAACCCTTCCGCTCTGACCCTCCCTGTTCCAGTGTGTCTTCCCCCGAACCAGAGGCTCTCACTAGCCATGTGGCTTATCTCGTATCTCATTGGCTTTGGCAATTCTGTGACACATTCCCCTGCATCTCTTCTTCCTCACCTTCCAGTCAGAGCCCGAAAGCTCCACCTTGACATTCTGGGCACATTTGGCAATTGGAGAAACTGTCCTTGGTACCACTATAAAATGGCTGCCATGGAAGGTATGGCAAAGGAAAATCATCATCATCTTCATCTACATTTCTATACCTCCCATAGCCAAAATAACCTACCTGAAAGACTGAGGACAAGGCAGAGGTGGGCACTGAAACCCAGGACATTAAGCAATTTCTTTGAACACAGTTTTCAGTACCAGCAGAAACTTTTTTCACTGTACATCCCAGTTGCCGGTAAGACAATGCATTGATCTAAAAAAATGGGAGGGACACGTCCCCTTGGTGGGTGCTGACAAGGGTGTCTGAGGAGGCATTGGTGCCCATGGGCACTAAATGACCTGCCACTGCACTATGAGGTCCCTACTGGGCTGCTCTGCTATGAAGACAAAGCACTTAGCCTCGTGAGTGAGAGTCTTCAGGAAAGCATTGCTCCTTTTTCAGAGGTCAAACTGCCTTTGTATCCGCAGCCCACCAAACCAGTCAGATGCATTTTTGCTGAGCGGTTAGTTTGAAACAATTAAATAGCATTTTCCTTTCATAGTCTGAAATGCTGACCTCTCTCCAGTTTTACGCATTTGTAATAAAGTAGAAATGTGCCTTCACTTTCAAATGTTTCTGTTATCATATGGAGGGGAAACACTTGCATGACCTTTTGTGTGAAATATTTTTCTGTTCCTTAGAAGATCATTTTGGCACAGAGGTGTCTCTGACCTGGTGAAATGGTGAGGAAACAAGTAATTTTGACAAATGAGGCTGAGGTCCCAGTTAAGTTAAAGGGTGTTGGAACCCAAGGAAAAGATAGCAGAACAAGATTTGGACAAAGGTCTACTCATCTAGCCATGGCATACTCACCTAGGGTTGGGAAACAGACAAAATTGGCAGGGCAAATGTGGGTGGAAGAAGGGAAAGGAAAAAGATGCTATGAAAGTTTGAAAGGCAGCCAGGAGCATGGCCAGGGATACGGGAAGCCCGCTCCACTCTAAGGAGTAGTAGATGTCAGAGGTGATTAAAGGAGAGATGTGTTCTTGCCTCCATCTTGAGACTTCTCTGCTGTTTGTTTCTGGCCATCCCTCCCACTACTTCCATTGTGTTTAGGAAGTGTTGTTTTGTATTACTTGCTGTGTTGGTTCATTACAACCAACACAGAAAATGGGCTTTTGCAACGTAACAATGGTAGCCAACAATATGTGACTATTGTCCCGGTCAAAGTCAAGTATTTGCCCCAATGCCAACTGCTGATGGGTTGTTGGATTTCTCAGAAGATTGGGGATTGGGTCCAACTTTCAATCAGTATAGTTCATTCATAAAATTATAAGGGCCAAAGAACATGGACAAAAATGAGAACCACAAAGTAAGAGCATCCATCCGCCACCAATTGGGCGCTGCCATCCAGACTGCGGTGTACAACCGAGAGCTGCATCACAGAACTTTCAGAGACCTTTCAAAGGTCTACTCAAGTAAACAAATTGCACAATGAAGGAAAATACAGACTCCGAATAAAAGAAACAAATACTTAAAAATGAAACACAACCATTCGAAGGATTAGTCAACTGGGATAATTTCTACCAGACCCCAAAAGGATGCCTACATGTCCTCTTTTATGGAAGACAGTTCTCTGTCTGAAGGGCTACTAAGGATTGTCCTCTATTTTGAAGGTGTCCTCTGTTTGAAGGTGGGCCAGGCTAAGTACAAAGAGGCTGCTGAAGAAAGAGCTGGGCCTTGAAGTTGCCTATTGTAGAAGTTTTTTAAAAAAAAATCAGGTCTTGAAAGGCTTGTTCAACTAGACCTTGTGAGAAAGTAGACCATGCATATGAGTTGTGAAGGCAGTTAGTACAAATTCTTGAGAAGACTCAGGATGTAATAAATCTCCTTTCTCTGAGTTAACCCAGGATGGAGGCTATGCCCGGTATATCTCACCTTTTGTTTTGGTGCAAGATGGAGTCCATGTCTGTTGTAACTTAACTCCAGAGATAAGTGTTTGTTAATTGGTGTATCTGTGATTGTTGTAATTTTCATTCCATAGTCATTGTTTAGGTTCCTATTTCCCCCTGTATAATCAAGGAATACTACATAAGCAAGGGGCATTTTTAACAGCAGAAACGGGTGTTGCTATCAGGGGACAATCTGACTGCTTCAACCCCCTCTCTTGTAATGGCTCATGTGCATGTTTTTGTAAAGTTGCTCACATTGATAAACCTGAGTGCAGACTGAAGGTTTTTTTTCTTCCACACCCGACAGCTCCTGGACAGCCATCTGAGCAAGACACACGTCTCACCTAGTCACAGTCTTACATGCTGCAATGAGATGTCTTGCATTGCATTTTAAATCAGAACATTATGCCTAAATGTGTATGTACACAATAAATTGGTACACACAAAACATTGTCTTCAAGTGCTCGCTCGCTCTCGCTCTCTCCCTCTCTCTCATGATGCATTCCATCTTTTTTGCCTCTTTATGTGTGGTCAATGTCTTCCAATATGGAGAGGAGTCAATTTCTGAGCATAACCAAAATCCATCTGCTACGTCTTTCAAAAGAATGGTCACATCAAGAATGTGAGCAATACAAATCCTGCAGTTGGAGAATAGGTGGTGATACAGCTTCGCACCCACTGACATCCTGATAATTTATGTTATAAAACTCCTAGTGTTTTGTTACTCAGGCCTGTGCACAGTTTATTTGTTAGGTGGAATGATTCCCAACAGATGTGCAGCTGTAAGCGTCCTGCTTTTGCTGCATGCAAGGTCTGCAAAAATAATATCTGGGGTTGGGGACAATTCAGGGCAGAATAGTCAAGAACAGCCTTCCCCAACCTTGTGCCTTCCAGACAAGTTTGGACTGCAACACCCAGAATTCCCAGTCAATGGCCCTGATGGATGGGAATTCTGAGAGTTGCGGTCCAAAGGCAACTCTGAAGGCCATCAGATTGGGGAAGGCTGGTCAACAACATGGCAGCAGGATGGCCACTTACAGTTCACCAAAAAGGGGAAAACACATCCTCCAAAAAAGAGGAAAAAACAGGACACCAGTCTGCGTTATATGTGCATACATAGAAGCAGAATGAGTCAGAAGGGACCTCTCAGGCCATCTAGTCTGACCCCTGCCTTCAGCTACCTCCATTCACGACATGCCTCCCATGTGCATGTCTAGCCTATCGTGATGGTTTGTTTTAAACTGCCCCAAGACGTCTAAGTATGTAATGGTATAGAAAAGTTTTAAATGAATAAAGAAATATCCTTGAACACCCTCACCGATGGGGCCTTGACCACCTCCCATGGAAGCCCATTCCGCACCCTCGGGGTCCTAACTATCAGGAAGTACTTCCTGGCATTCAAATTGAACCTTGGTTCCCTGCGCTTGGCTCTGTTGGAGCATGTCCTGCCTTCCTCTGCAGGGGAGAACAGGGCTCTACCCAGGTCTCCATCCATAAATGTGTATTCATCTGTGCAAAACTAGAAAACCTTTGTTTTTTCCCTTCAACCCAGAATTGGACTGGATACCTCTCCAAACAGAGGACACCGTTATCTCAAAGACTGCCTTCTGCAGGTCTCCCTTCTGTAAAGTCAGTCAGCTGGCCCCTCTACCAGAAGCTACAATATATGGGTGGCGAATGGCAGGCTGCGCTTACCCATTGGGGTACCTGGAGAGCCTGCAGTGATTGTCTGCATTCCTTACGGCCTCCCTGTAAGCGCGCTGGCCAGCTTTTCAGGCCATGCATAAACGAGGCAGTTACAGTATGTGCTTTCGATTCCTTGGGATACGATCGGAGGCTATTGCATTCTGTACCAAGCTAGTCAGTCCGAGGGGAGCAAAGTAATATACACAGACACAAGTACATAGAGTTCGGCAGGCTCCATCTGCTGTTGTTTAGAATCCAGTTCACGGCTAAGATAATGTTTCCTTACTAGCTGATTGTCAGGGGAGAGTGGAGTAGGAGGCAGAGTTGTTATTACTGTAGAGAGCTGTAGCGTGGAATTGGCTGGAACTTCAATAGGCTATAGTACTGTTGTTTCCTGGCTCCAGGCTGCGTTTCGGGGACTCGCGTGCTCTTCCTCCAACAGGCTTGCCTGGCCCAGGCTGGGTCCATTACCGTTCCACCTTAGGAAGCAGATTGCAGGTTCCTAAGCTCGTCCCCAAAAAACAGTTCTTAAAGGAGATGGATTTCTGATTGAAATACTCCCTGCCAATTGCTCCGGAGATTCATCTGAAACACCACGGACACCCCGTAGGTGAAATTGCCCATGAAAAGGGTTGGGCTTTTCTTGGTCCTTAGGTTTGCTCTGCCACCCATGCTGCATTTGTGCAGTATTTTCTTTTTTGGTTGCATCCTCCCTTCCCTCTATCCTTCCCCGCATGACCAAAAAAGGCATGTAGCAGTCTCAGTTCTCACTTAGCAAGTACACATCGCTCATGTGGCAGACACAAAAGTTCTCACTCTGGTCTGATGCACTGAGGGCCCCAGGACATTGTGTCTTTTTGCTAATTCCTGCCACCAAATTAATTTCCTAACACTTGGAACCTGCACTTGCATTTACATACTTTTTTCCTTTTTTCTTGCCTATAAGAAACAGACTGTTTATGTATTATTTTTGAGGATGATTCACTTTCTTCTCCAAATGAAAGCTGATTTATTATAGGGTCTGGCATTAGAAATATTTATTTCTTCACTCCAGGCAACATGAGACATATTTATTTATTTTAACACAGTTCTACAACATTGGCCAAGTACAACATAACCAGGCAAGGCACAAATGTAACATTACAACGTAATGCATCTGATGACTAAGGGAGCAATCCTATGGCCTCTCAACATCACCAGGGTGGTGGTAGTCATAGGACTGTTCAGGTCCCAGCTCTGAGGTCCCGCTCCCTTAGCACTAGGGCCCCTAAGGTCAAGCCCCTGCCCCTTCACAGCCAGCATAGAAAAAGCCATGCCAGCTACCTCTGATGTTGCAAATTGGCCTCAGCAGGAGGAAAAGGGGTGTGCTGGGGGCACAACAAGGAAGGTGCTGGGGCCAATGGGTTACAATGCATCCAGATGGCACCCCAGCCTCCTCCTCTCCGCCTGAGGCTCTCTAGATGTAATGCAAGGCACAAGGCAGAGCAGAATCTAAGACTGCCCTGCCTCGCTCTGTGTGCTGGCTTGTGCGTACAAGCCTTGCATGCATCGAGGGTGGACTGCACACTAAAAGCATCACACTAAAAACCATAGGGACAGGTGTCATAAACCAGCAAGAGCCAAGGCAAATAAAAAAGGCTTGTAATTTGTCCTTAAGCTAAAACAAAGCTGGCACATTTGTTATTTCTGGATGGAGGGCATTCCAAAGACCGAGTGCCATCATGGAAAAGGCCCTGTTCCAGGTTGTTATCAGATGGACACCTGAGAAGAATTGCAGCAGCCGCACAGCTCTTTATGGGAAAGGCATTCTTGCAGGTGCTCTGTGCCCACTTTGTCTAGGAGTTGATCGGTTAAGCCCAAAACCTTACACTTGGCCTATTAGAAAACTGGCAGCCGGTGCAATTCTTCCAAGAGCTGCGTTATACGAGTATGGCAGGAGCTCGTAAGAACCTCACCTATACATTTTGCCCCAGCCGCAGGTTCTGGGTCATGCACAGAGGTGCATGGCCTACAGAGGACATTATAGTCACTGAGGCTTCAGGAGCATTTTGTTCTTCTTGGGTTGCTGCACCCATAACCAGACTTCTTTCGCTGAACATTTCTTGGAAAAGGAACCCTGGCATGCTGCATGAGTTCCTTCCAGTTCCAGCCAGTGCTGCCCAGTCTGTGTCTTTGCAATTATGACTTGACTTTACTTGATTCTGATGGTTTTTTTATTGCTGTATTATCACCCACCCCTTACACAGAAGGCTTGAAATTATGTAGCTGCACGACTGCCCAGTAAATACGTTGTGGAATGGAGGAAAGACCTAATTGTGGTTCACGATCTGGTCCATTTCCCCTCTCTCTACATGCCCGCCAGTTCTCCAGTGACGTCTCAGGGATTGAGACCACCTGTGAGTCGGATGCACCCATGGAGGTACAGATGCACACTCCCTATTGTTGGAGAGCATTTCTTTCAGGCAGACCGTATGCTGCAAATGTGACATTAGCAAACCGTAGGGAAACTCTGGCACAGAAGGCAAGATGTAGTGACAAAAAGTCCCTGTGTGCAAGGGACACATTTTCTTTTCTAATTTGGGATTTGAACTATGAGCAGCATGGGCTTGTGGGATTTGCATGCATCATAATGACATACAAATGAGCTCTTCTGAGCCAAGCCTTTGCAACCCAGAGAAAGGACAAACCAGCCAAGCTAGTTAGCTGCAGCCTCCAACGGCCTAGTCCTTGAAATGACATCCAGAGCGCAGCTTGTGGGAGGGAGCTGTCAGGGCTCGGGGTGAGCAGAGAACAGCACAGAAATGCCAAGCAGAAAGCTCAGACTGACAGTGCGATGTGGTGTTCAAATCGAGATCCAGACTGATAGGACGGCTCGGGCTTTTATTGCCAAGCAGAAAGGGATGGATGAAAGAAAGAGTGGATTAAAATGTGAATGAAATTCACTCATTTGCTCCATGGCTGCATGGCATTCTGTGCTAACCGTCTGATGCTGGCCCCGTTGAGCCACTGCTGTGGCTGCTTCTCCTGCTGAGCTGGCCAACGAGCCCTCCTGTTGCCAAAAGGATAAAATGGAATTCAAGCCCCGTCTTCCAAGAAACTGACAATAAATTCAGACCTGGAAACTCCTGGGCCTGCAGCTTGGATGCCTGCTTCCAGGTGTCATGGGCTGGTAATTTCTCTTCCAATGTGTTGGAAGAGAACAAGAAAAATCATAGCTAAAAGATGTTAAAATAGATCACTGGATTGTTCCAAGATCTACTGAAGATGTGCATAGGAATGAAAATCTGGCCACCTCCAAAGTGTAGCTAGAATTCAGAAGGTGTAAGCCTGCTCTGGGCCTCCTGGGTATGTTGGCATAGATGACAGTGTGTTAGAATACAAGAATTGCATAGGAATACAAGTATATAGTGTGTTTACTGTTATATACATGCTCTCATTTCCTAAGGAGCATTGGGGACCACTCCAGGGACCGCAGGCGACATCAAATAATGTTCAGGTGGTGAGCTTGACAGTGATCACACTAATTAGGGGCAGAATATGCCAATGGGAATGACATAACATTGTGATGCAGCGGAATTCCTAGAAGCATCTGTAGAAAAAAAGATGGCTGACTCAGTGGGCCACTAATGTACGCAACCCCATAGAAGTATTTGTGGCTGGGTGGGGAAGGCGCTACTAAGACCAGCTGGACTTATTTCACCACAGACACACATTTTAGTATAACCTGCTTTTGTCAGATCACATTCAAGGATACCTTTTTATGGAGGAATCTGCTGTTAGCCTTTCCAAAAGCAGCCGAGTAGAACGAAGGTGGAAGGAAACAGATTTAACTGGTCACATGCAGGAGGATTCGATTTGTATTGTGAATTGTTATTCAAAAAGGAAAAATCTATTAAGTCCATAAACTTACCAAAGGCCTCAGAGAAGCAAGCATTAGTGCTTCCTGTCACCCAGAATTGTCCCACTACTAATAAACAGATGAAAACCCTCACAAACATTATCTTTCGGTGCACTGAGCGCAGTAATAACATCTGATATTTCCTGCAGGTTAGTCAGAATGTGCAATAGCCACAGTTTGTCATTTGTGAGAGAGACCTAGAAAGGATACAAAGGACAGTTGTCAGGAGTGCTTTTTTCTCAAAGGAACGGTGAACTGACTTTGCAATCAGAAAACAGATAGCAAATTTCTTGGCAGGAAGAAACCCGCCGAGACTGTGTGCTTGTAATGGGAACTACATGGAACTGGTGCAAGATACTCTAAAGCAATACTAACTCTTTTTCCTCTGCTGCTGGAATCTTCGCACCTCTAGCTACCATGTTATGGAAGAAAAATAGAACATATTAAAAAACATATGATAAAAATGGAATACACCACTTCAGCTTTGAGAATCAGGCTTACAACATTTAACATTTTGGATTTTCCAGTATTACATTTTAACAACAACAACACATCCTCTTTCTTTTAGCACAACTGGAAAAGCCAGAAAATTATGCTTGCAGTGCTTCCTGGCGAGGCTTTTATGGTGCTATCACACTGCCTCATTCGCAGAACTGACTGGGGGGTCCACACAACACAGACTCTGTTGTAACCCTTACATGGTTTCCCATGCTGCTTCTGTATTTTTTCATATCATAAAAATACTCCTTCAGGAAGAAAAAATGGAGTAAGTACACAATGCATTTTGATGGGTAGCGCTAGGAGCCCTCCGTCTGGAAGAACTCTGAAAGACGTTTTCTGTGCTTCAGTGAAAAGCATCCCCTGGAAATATAAACTTTAAGCCTGGTGCAGATCGTAAGTTTCTCTCTGTCTGGTTCTAGACTATGCCTAATTCATTCTGCTTCCCATTGAGGAAAGCCCAAGGGTGGCATTCTCCTCTTGGCACAAAAAGACTTCCCAGCAAGTGTCATTTGTGGTCGTGGGTAAGGCAGCTGAATCTCGGCCTGTTTGTTTAATTGCATGCACTTAAGAAAGAGCTTCCCTCCAACTCTGAATTTATTAAGCTGTAGGGCTGGCTTTTAAATTATTGAAAGCAATCTTTTTTATGGCTTTGGTTAGAGTCCTTGAGTGGTTGCCAGCGTCATGAACAGCAGGGACACAAATGCACTGTTGGAACACCCTGCAGACTGATGGACTGGCAACCGAGTAAGCTCGGCACAGCCATCCAGAGAAAATGTGCAGGAGCCCTTATGTTTGGAGGTATTTTGGTTTCCCTAATTTCTTTCTCACTTTGACTTGGATAGTACAGGGGTCTCAACGTAAAACCACACTCTCCTTCAGTGATTAATTTCCCAGGCGAGATCTTACTTTGGTATATAGATGAAAGATCTATATACTAACCAATTAACTGAAATGTCGGAAATGGGAGATTTTGGCCTTGGAAGCAAAGATCCCATTTCCTTGCTTAACATCCTCAGCATTTAATGAACCACAGAGGAAAGAGTTCTTGCCAGGTAAAGCACATTAACTTCCTAGCCTAAGATTTGGGATTTTCTGGCAGGTGTCAGGAATCTCGTTAAGTTGTCTACTATAGGGAAAAACCCTAGTTTTTAATATCATGCCATTCTCAAAACACTCTACGAGTTAACATTTTCTAGTTATTTAGGTGTGTTATATCAGGTTTTTGAATGCATCAATATACATCAATGCAGCAAGCCTGGTTCTGCTGGCTGAAATACCTTTTTCTAATAGCTTTCTAAAATGAAGTGAGCCAGGAATGGTCATAGCTCAGTTGCACAGCAGGTGTTTAGGACTCATATGGCTCCATGACCAGCTTTTACAGTATCTTGCACAGGTACTCATGGGCCAGCCTGACTGTCACACCTTTTCTTGTATTACAACCTGGAACTGAAATGGAGTTTTTGGCATTGTTACCACTCGATATGCACAAGATACACAACACACATACACAGTGAAGGAGCACCTTCTCCCCTATGTGCCCTCCCACCCCTTGAGATCTGAGGCAGAGGCCCTTCTGCGGGAGCCCTCCTTGAAAGAGATCAGGAGGGTGGCTTCCCGGAGGAGGGCCTTCTCTGCAGTGGTGCCCCTACTGTTGAACATGCGCCTCAGAGAGGTCCAACTGGCACCAACGCATCTTTCTTTTCTGCGCCAAGTGAAACCCTTTTGATCTTCCCAGTATTTTAATTGTTAATTTGTTGTAGTGGAGGGTTGACTTTTTAATCGTTGTTGTTGTTATTCTTGTTTTTGTTTTGTCTTTTGACTAATCTGTTGCAAACTGTCCCGAGATGTTTAAATATGGGATGGTATAGAAAAGTTTTAAACGAACAAACAAACAAACAAACAAACACTGAGAAGGTGCAACATTCATCATCATCATGGTACAAAAGTTAAGGCAACAAAAAGCTGGTCTTGCTTGTTTAAGTATTTACCCCCTTTGCTGCGACATGCTGAAATAAACTCTGGTCCCAACTGCTGCCTTAGAAGTTGCATATGGTAAGTAGCTGAGTGGAGCCCAGGGGTGTGCACGTGATCTCAGATTACATGCACCTGCTTCTGGGAAGCAGCAGAGATTGTGGGACAGCATGTCTAAATAACATCATGCAGGCCAAGGCATCATCAAAGCAACAGTGGAATAAAGTTGTGCAGAGACACCAGTCAGGGCTGGGTGATTAACAGTCCTCCGAACGATCAACATCCCTGGAACACCATTAAAGTATTAGAAAATGGAAAGAGAATGATGCAACTGCAACTCTGCCTAGAGAAGGCTGACCAGCAAAACTCAATGACCAGGTAAGGAGGGCATTAGATAGGAAAAGAGACAAGAAGGCAGGGGTAAGTTTGAAGGAGCTGGAGAGATCCACAGGTGAGATGGGAGAAACTGTCCAAGGGACAGCTATCAGCTAGACCTGCCACAAGGCTGGTCCTTATAAAAAAGAAGAGAAGAAAGCAACTGCTGAGACAAACTCATATTAAAGGTTGTTTGGAGTTTGCAAAAAAGGCACACAGCAAAATAGTATGGAAAGGCAGGTGGAAAGAAGGTTCTCTGATGAAACCAAAATTTAACTTTTTGGCCTTGCTGCAACATGTGATGTATGGCACAAAGCTGACAGTGCTCATTGCCCTGAGAATATTTATTTCTACAGTGAAACATGATGGTGAATGTTATGGTAGGGGAAGACTTTTCCTCAGCAGGGACTAGGAAACTGGTCAGGATTAGTGGCAATGCAGCCTTATAAAGGGCAAGTCTAGAGAAAAAAATCTGTTTCAGCCTGCAAGGCACTTGGGACTGAGGTGAAGGTTTGATCTCCAGCAGAAAAATTACCCCAAACACAGGCAAAGCAACACTGGAATGGTTTAAAAACAAGACCCTGCATGTCTTTGAATAGCACAGTCAAAGCCCAGATCTCAATCTGATTGAGGATCTGTAGCAAGACATGGACGTTTGGAGGACACTGGCCTAGACAATGCCGAGATGGATGGATTCATGCAGTATAGAATGTATCCTGAAGGACATTCTGAGTAATGAGAGAGAACTCCATCCCTAAATCTTAATGTTAATAAGAGTTGTGAGTTCTTTAAATTTAAAAAAATAAACAACAACTACTATTATCACAGAGCTTTTATATTCTGCCATCTTGCATGGAGTCCAAGGCAGCTTACATAGCTCCATTTTATCCTCACAACAACAACAACCCTGTGGGGTAGGCTGGACTGAAAGTGAGTGACTGGTACAAAGCCACCCAGTGAGAGTCTTGGCCAAGCGGGGATGGGGACCCCAATCTCCCAGGTCTCCAGGACACAGCTAACTGGGGGGCACACATTCCTCATCACAGCCCTCACTGATGAGAAGACTTGAGCTAGGTATTGCTTTAAAGTAACAGCTGCAATGTGACATTTGAACAGTGTACATGATATCCTAATTAAGTTCTTCTGATCAGGGTTAAATTCATTCAACTCACGGCAGAAAGCATCCTTTCCTGTCTCTCTCTCTCCCCCCCCCTCCACTTCCAAATGGGTAAACAGCAAAAATCCATTAGTAGCTCTGTTGCACCCACTCTCCCTGCAGAATCACCCCCTTCCATTGCATTTGAAATAGACTTTCCCTTTCTCCTTGTTCCCCGCAGGACTATTCTTTAAAAAAAAAAAGGTAATTAATTTTACACACTTCAAACACACCACACAACAGCAGATAAAAAAACTGCACTATGTGCCTAAGGTATTAAATTTGAGAATACCTCAACTGCTGCTAGTAGGACTCAGAACTTTCCATTTTCAAAGGTCTGCACAAAACAGAAGTGCTTCACATCTCCCAAATACTGCAGAAGCTAATTAAGTTTCATGACCAAAACCTGAGGAAGAGAGTTAGCACCGTTGTGCAGAGAGAGGAATGAAGGTGGAAACTGATTTCGAGACTTGCTCGAGTTTGAAGATCAAAATGCAAGAGCAGTAGCCTCTTTACCCGAGAGGTGCGTTTACAAAGCCCTCCAGAAACCAAATTTGAGGCTACTATTACAAAAGAAGAAGAAAAGTGTTGAGAATTAAATAACACTGCCAAAACAGCCCTTCCCTCAAATTGCTAATAGCTACAAGTCATGGGTGTCCAACCTGCACAACAGTGCCATGAGAATTATTCTGTGTCTTCATTTGCTCTTGCAGGAGACTAGCACCCAGTTCCTTCTTTGTCTCCTGTTTCTCCACGTACCTCCACATTTTGCAGTGTTTTCTGTTCTCCTTGGATCCCCATTTCCTGCCAGTCACCCCTCTTCCTTTCCATCCCTTCATTTGTCTCTTATGCAGCATCCTTCCTTTCTTTTTCTTTTGTTTGGGTTAGCGGCAGTATTGCAAGTCCCAAATGTTAAACAATTAATCAGTCTGCCATCATCTCTCTGAACCCTAAATTAGTTCTAACAATGAACAAAACCCCCGTGGCCTTTACTTATACATGTATTGGTGTGGGGAAGGGGTGGGGAAGAGGTCCTCAAGAGCAGCGGTTGTGCCATAATGACATTTTCTAAACCCTTCTGCCATTTCAAGGGCTACAGACACAGCTTTAAATGAAAGAAAACAGAGATGCATTACTCATAACCAGAACTGTAGGATTTGAGATACAATGGAGTCCTTTAGACCTGATGCATCTCTTTGAATGTCAGTTACTTGACTCACCATGGAAGATGGTAGATAATAAATACACTCTTGATCCAAACATAGATTAATATCAATCAGGGCTGGAGGAACTTTGTGCTGAGTGTGTGATCTGGGAGACAGGAAGTCTCTGGGTCATTCGAAAACCCCATTAGGAAAAACACATTTTCCTAAGTATGATTTGCAGTATGCGGATAATTTTTGCCTATGTTATAGGGCTTTTGTAAGGATTACTGCAGACCACTTGAAACCCCAAGGACCAAACTGTATGTTATCTCTGCTGTGTAGTTTTGGCCCTGCATGCAGGATTCATTAGCTTTCCACAGATTGTAAATGTGAACACCCTCGTTCAGTTCAAAGCCAGAGCATGGGTGAGGCAGCTAGAGTAGCGAGCCTAACCTTTTGCTATGGTTCCAATTCAGATCAATCCTATGCTTGCAGTTTGCATTGCCAAAAAGGAGGAACAAAGAATACTGAGGACCATCCACTCCTGATGACCCCACTCAGCAGTTTCAAAGCTGGCTCCTGCAGAATTCCATGCTGAAGAATCCTTGGGGCAGAAGAACATTCCCTAGTCACTACATTCTGGAGCTGACAATCCAGGTACAAGCAAAATCCCTGCAGTGCAGGAGCTCCCACTTTTCAGGTTCTAGTCTCATAGAACAGTAAAAGCTTGAGAGATACAGATCTCAGGAATCAGAATGGAAATAAGTAGTCCTGTACCTCACTCAGTACCCTAATCAGTAATTTCTACACTTGGAGCAGTTCCCTGTTTCCTCTATCCCTGGAACCAGTGATCAAATGGGGGGGGGGGCAGGTGAGGGATCTTGACCTATGCCCTTTCCTAACAGACTCATGGAGGGCCATATTCAGAAGATTTTGGTAACATTAGAGGGAATCAGAGGGAGAGTCTTCAGATTTCATTAAGGCCCCCTCCCATCATGGCTTCCATAAATTGAGCACTGCCAGGGATTTACCCTGGGGCAAGCCAGAATGATAGACTTGCTGATACTGCAAGTTAACACCACCATGAAAAGATCAGAGTGCTTTTGCTCAAGCGACCTGTCCTCTTCCTGGAGTTGTCCGATGTCAAAGAACGTCAGTGGCCTGTTTCCCACTTAGTAGTGCTTCATGACTCATGTTGCCGGACTGTGTTGGGCGGCACACACGGGGCCGTGAGAAGCTGCAAGGCTTGCAATGGGCCTTGCTCACAACGCTCTTGCTTTGCGTGTGCCGTTTTGGAACTATGGTTAATTATTCACTTCTGAAAAAATGCCCATTTTAATGTTTTTTTTAATAAATGCCAATTTGTTGCCTGATCTCTGATGCCCAAATTTTGTTCATGCCAGATTGTGAACTGGGCTGGTGTACCAAACACCTGCCCCTAGTTACAAGGCCATGTCTACAAGACATGGCTGTGTCAAGAAGAGAATGGATCTGATGCGGTCTCCTCAGGGGAACTGTTCGCTTTATTTATATTTATATTGCGATTTATATCCTGCCTTTTTCCTACAAAGTGCTCAAGGCAGCTTACATCATCTCTCCTCCTCCATCTTATCCCCACAACAACAACCCTGTGAGGTAGGTTGGGCTGAGGGTCTGTGACTGGCCCAAAGTCACCCAGTTGGGCTTTACTGGCCCCAGCGTATCGCCTGAGGCTGCCATCTCAGAAGGATCTCCATCCAAGGAGACCGTGGAATCACGGCCCCAGTGGTTCCCAGCTGAACATGCATTGCCGCTCCAGGCACTGCAGGATCACCCGCAAGACCTCAGCAACAGCCCTGGCAATGCCCCTTAGAGCTGAAACCCGCATCATGAGGAACAGCATCCCTTCGGCAGCATGCGGTTTCCCATTCCTCAGGCACACTCAAGAGGCAGGGGCAGGACTAGCATACGTTCTGGATCAAGTCCATGCTGATGCTCCAAGAAGGCAATGGGCAGCGGGACCAGCTGGGAAAGCACCCAGTGGCTGCTTCACGTTCACTGGTGCAGCATCTATTTTTGCCCGGCTGCTTTGTCGGACTCTGTTCTGCTGATTCAGCCCTCCTTGCCTAGGTCCAGTTCCCGCTGTTCTTGCCATGAATGACAGAGTGCTGTGGATACAAAACGGAACTGGGCCAATCTCTGAGGGTCAGCAGAAGCTTGACAGGCTGAGAGGCCCTTTGTCAGCTGTAAGCTCGAAGCGAGAGGCCGGTATGACGTGGCACCTGGTTCTTAAGCAATCCCCGTCTTGTCGTTCTGCTGCAGCTCCATATTCCACGACTTTCTGCATCACAGATGATTGCATCTGGTTGCATGCTTCATTGTTCAGGGTGTCTAATCATGGGGTTAAACAGCTAATGAAATGCCTTTATAACAGTCTTGGTAACACTTACCTAAGCACAGTAGCCTGATGGCTTCCAGTATTCCCATACCTCTTTATATTCTTATCTGGACTTCTTGTTTCCTGCTTTAAAACTTCTTTAATTAATATTGTCCCAGCAGGATATCAAACCACTTATGAGTTTAACCTATTACCCCTGTACATAATTGCCCACAGTAATCCACAAAAACATCACAGATACCTTGTTGCTTGGGTAATAAACATCCTTCTTTATGTTCTCCAGGAGGAATGTTTTTAGCTCCCCATTCCATTTGCACTATACAGGCTAATAGCCTATTTTTTATCACTGGTTTCTAAAATATTATATTTATTCCCTGTGTACATTGTCTACTGTACTGGATTGTCTAGCCAGAGTTTACCATCTTTCCTAACGTTTTAATTGCACATCATGAAAAACAGCTTTTATTTACCTCATATTCTGATCTTAGATCTTGATCTATTTTCCAATTATTATTATTAGGCATTATGATTGTGCATTCAATTTGCACCCTGCATTTCTACCAAAACTGCTTGACTGTCTGCAAAATCACATAAGCAAGAAGGACAAGCCCTGCCTTTGTCTCCAGGATCAGAGGCAGCCTGTACTTGAACGTGAGTCCCTGGGGGGGTGGCAGGAGTGGGCGCTTGCTTTTGCAGCCTGCGTGTGGCCGTGGTGGGAACCCAGGTGCTGTGCTATCTATGCCTGTGCACTCATCCTGCAGGGTTCCTGACGTTTGCATGTGGGCTACTGTCCAGATCCGCCCTGCACAAATCTGACCAGATGCTCACATAATCTGGTAAGAATGCCAGGAGTGCTTTGCCAGTGAGTTCATTTCCGGTCACATAGGCCGCCCCTCATGCCCAGTACGGCAGCAGACAGAGCTGAGCAAACCGCCTGCTATACATATTTTGCTGCACTCACTGGAAGTGGCAGCCATAGCTGGAGTGATGAATCCTGTGGAGATATAGAGGGAAAGATCAAGGGGCAGAGCCAGCAGAGCTGGGAGTGGGAAGAACAAGGCAAAACACCCATTTTGTCAGTTGGCTCCCTGCCTAATAATCAGCATGCAGCCTTCTGAATACCAAAGCCAGCAAGGAGTCTTGGGGTATCTTAAAGAGAACAAATTAGTTATGCCATAAGCTCACATGGAGTGGACTCCATCTCATCAAATGCATAAAAGCATTAGCCTGTGTGTGTTCGTGTGGCTACTTGTACACACACCCTCACACAAACACGCGCACACACAGGCTGTTTGGAGTGGGGGAAATGATTAACGGTGATGTCTCAAAGCTCAGAGTAATATAGGCCTGTAACTCGGGATCACACTTTATGCATCTGATGAACTGGACTCTAGTCCACAACAACTTATGCTATGATACATGTGTTCATCTTTAACTTGCATTAAGACCTTGCTATTTTTGCTCCAGCAGTCCCATTTATGCCATCCCAAGATCCAGTTTGGAGGAAGATCCAGTTAGGAGAAAGGTTTCCCGCCTTCTGTGCACAGAAGCCCTGATGTGGTTTCATTGAGCACGAAGCTCCAGCTGAGAGGCTGTTGCCCCCTGATCTACAGCATGCTTCCTCCTCACAAGTAAGGCTCAGGGATACTTGGTGCTATACCTCCGGGTCACTGTACCCAGCTCTGGGTCCCCCCCCCCCACTACTGCCTCTATTCCTGGGGTCCTGGATCTAGAGCAGGGTCATGGGTGCCACAGCCTCTCTGAGGAGGCATCACGCCTGGTGGTGATCTTGAGATGACTGCCAGCATCTTCTGAGTGACCCTGACTTTCACAGCCATTAGGACCTGAGATACGATCCTCCAAGGTCTGCTCCAGGGTTATCCTGCCAGGAAGGTCATGGGATGGAACAGCATCATGCTTAGATGGCTCCCCTGTGGACATCATAGAGCTGAATGATTCTAGAATTTAATAGAGCTCTGAAGAGCAAATTCCTAATATGTTTTTTTAGGAAACTGAAAAGAATTGGATTTCTTTTAGTCTCCCATAGAGATATGGTACGGAACTGGACAGGAGTTTGGGATGGGAGGGAGAAGAAAGGGGGGACCCATCTTCCTCCTTGTTTCCCCTCCACTAAAAGAGCGTAATTACAAAGCTGGCACCACAAATGGTGAGGCCTGCACCCAGCCGAGATGAGCCATATTGCAATTAACAACAGCAACGTGTGATGAGAGAAAGGGTTTCATGGAGTGCAAAATGCTATCAAAATGTATCATTTAGCTTATGGCTTTAAAAACTGTTAGCACCAACGAGTTTAAGTGTGCTTCTTGTAACATTTCTTTAACCTTGACCTAACTGAATATGATAATGATGCATATGCTAATGAGGAATTAACATGAATTATATTGGGCAGAGCCTTATTAAAGTCAATGGTCTGCTAAACTAACTTGGAAGACTAGTGTTAGCAAGAATGGCTGTCGCTCCTGTAGATGCTTTCCCAGAAGTTACACTGGAAATGTGGAAAGTGAATAGGTACGTCGAGTCTGTTTCATTTGCTCTTGCCAAGATTTCACAGCCAGATACAAAGCCACCCCCACGTTAAGCCCAAGAGTGCCAGACTAAGGCCAGCATCTTATTATGCTAAACGGGTTACGAATCTATGCCCTTGTAGCAAGGTTCACACATTCCAAGGGCAGGCTAAGCGGGTTGAGTACCGGAGGACAAAGGTGTGGTAGGACAATACCGGCGAACAGAGCAGGCAGCTGGGCAGCGTACTTGTCTTGCACGCGGAAGGCCCCCGCTCAGTCCCAGGCAGCTCCAGAAGGGGCTGGGAGAGGCTTCTGTCTGAAACCCTGCAGAGCCGTTGCTGCAAGATTCTACACACATTACAGGCCATCTGTGTACTAGGGATGGGTGAGGAATCCCGATGGAAGGAATGTTTATGTGATCACACCAAGTCTGCAGCTGCCAAACCAATGAATGAACCAGAACAGAGCTGTGCACCAAAATCTGTATTTTCTTGGATTTATTGCTACATTTCTCCACCAAAACAAAACAACCAAGTGTATAAGTCAGGATATGTATACGGGATATGTACCCGAGGATATGCATAGTAGTGAAAATCACACAGAGCGTAGTCCGATTTTATTATAGGGAACACAGGTTGCAAAAGTGCATAGAGTAGCAAACCTGCAAAGAAAAATGCATATTGGAAATGTGGACAAAAATGCATATGAATATTCATGCATACTTTAAAGAAATGTATACATTGGTGTGGATCTGGGATGAACCAAATTTACTGTCAGAAAAATGAGAAACTGAATGGAACCAGAATTGACATATTTGTCAATTTCTATTATTATATTATGTTTATACCCTACCCTTCTTCCTCTTGCTTTTCTCCTCCTCTCCATTACATCCTTACAACAGCAGCCCTGTGAGTAGGTTAGGCTGAGAGTCTGTGACCAGCCTAAAGTCACTCAGTGAGCTCCATGGTCGAATGGGGCCTAGAACCCAGATCTCCCGAGTTCCAGTCCAACTCTCTCATCTCTGTGCCACACTGACTCTCATTATTGATAATACTGTTATTTCTGTAGCACCTAATAGCCAAAGCTTTCTGGGCAGAGTACAACAGCTGAATACAGTTTAAAATATAATTAACAGTAAAGGCATTGCAAAATTTCACTAGAGGGTTAAAACCAAATGTTAACCACACAATCAGGTACGATAGGTTCACACAGCTGGCACTGCTAGAAACAGCTGGCAGTACCAGCCTCCCCTTGTGCTCCTTAGAGCTGTTAAATGCCTTAGCACAGAAGCAGTCTCAACATGGTGCCAACAGGACAATAAAGGCGATGCCAGGCAGGCCTCCTTGGGGAGATCATTCCATAATTTGGGGACTATTGCAGAACAAACCTTCTTCCTTGTTACTGGGCCTTCCTTGGAGTTGGCATTCAGAGGAAGGCCTCAAATGAGGCATTCTGTCAGGTGATGATGTCCCATTCTCCATATACATGTTTAGGTAAAAGTACAGGTGTATGTTACTATGAAAGGCAGTCATGCCATGGACAGTTGAAGGCAGAAGAAGCAGCAGAAGCAGCTATGAGATGGCTCGATCTCATAAAGGAAGCTACAGCCTTGCGTTTACCAGAGCTGACCAAGACTGTGAAGGACGGGACAATTTGGGGGGTATTTGCTTATAAGGTCTCTGTCAGTTGGAGATGACTTGATGGCACATAACAGCAACCAAAACAGAAGTATGAGCAATTAGTTTCAGTTCACTTTTGATCAGAATTTACCCAGTTCATATTTCTGGGACTGAATCCACATGCCAACTCAGTCTGTGAAGTCTGCACGTTCCAGAGCTTGTGGTGTGATTCACAGACCAAAGAAAATGCATTTGACAAAATGCAGACGTTTCAAAAATGAGCATGAAAAGAAATGCATACTTTTGTAAAAGCACACAAATGTTAATTAATCGGAGAAGAATGCATATGATTGATACAGACATTAGGATTTTTTTATGTGAAATTAGAGAAGTTCCCAATTTGATATGGACACAAGAGCAATGAACTGCAAGGTGAAATTTGGAGAATGCCAACAAACTTGAGTTTTGCTTGTATGCACGGCCCTGTATAAGAGAATTGATGCACATCTATTCTCCAAAGAACCTTGTGCCGTTGTACCCTTAATGAAGTCCTGTAGGCAGTGCTGAGCTAGGTGGACAGCTTTCTATGTTCAGTTTTTATGTCAGAACCATTATATTGAGTTCTAATACTTTAGTAACTTTTTGTACCATCAGCCTTTGAATGTACTTGCAACTGACCATCCCTTTATACAAACTGTAAAATCACAGAATGTGTTTAATCATTTAAAAAACGTGTATAGCCTGCTTTTTCCCCTCTTGCAAGGAACCCAAGCTGGCTCGCATAATCTTCCTGCTTGCTTCCTCTTAACAGTTTATCCTCACAACAACCCTGTGAGGTAGAGTAGGCTGAGTCTGTCACTTCCCGAAGTCACCAAGTGAGCTTCATGGCTAAGTGGGGCCTAGAACCCAGATCGGTTGAGTCCCAGTGCTTTGCTGTGATATGAGACTGAATTACATTTTAGAAAAGGCACAGCAATAACGAGAAAGCATAGCTACAGTGATGTTGCTCCATTTATTCTTTCAGTGAAATGGCAGCTCGTTAGAATACGAACATGCATGCACTGTTGTTTTTTGATGTGCCATTTGGCAAGTGATCACTTGTTTTCCTCTAATTTGGTCTTAACAGCTCAGCCTCTGAGAATGCTTCATCTTTACTGCCTGTAATGAGCAGGTCTGGAAATGGTATTTATCTTCCCCAAATGCCTTCTCTGTGGTACAGACTTGCGAAAAATCAGTGTCAATTAATATATGATGATTGACCATGGGTAAAAGCTCATGTGAGAGGTCTACATGAACAGTATAATGCAGAATAAAACAATTCAGGCAATATCACAGGGGCAGCTTCTACCACAGACACAACTTCTAATCCTTATCACTCAACCTGCTTTTTCTTCCATTTTTGCCTCTAATACCTATAAAGGTCCGCTGTGGAAAGTCCTAAAAACACAAAGAATACAGCTGTGTGTATATTAGGATCTTGATGAGTTTCAAGAATCTCCTTTTACCAAGGGAATCTATAAAATACAGTTTTACACTTTTTAAAGAATGCACATTTTTTAAAATAAACTACAAAATTAAATGCTACAGAGAACACCCAAATTAGCAAACTACACCTAGCAAATACTTGGAAGGACAGCAATGAAGGAACTAGAAAAGATCATGAAATGTAAGGATGTTTCAATGTAGACTAAGGAGCACTCATATCACTGTATTCCCAGTCACTGTGGATGGGTGTGAAAGCTGGACAGTGACGAAAGCTGACAGGAAGAAAATGGATGCATTTGAAACATGGTGCTGGAAGAGAGCTTTGCAATTACCCTAGACTGGGGGTCGGCAACCCGCGGCTCTGGAGCCGCACGTGGCTCTTGAATCCCTCTGCGGAGGCTCTGTCACCCAAAATACGCACCACAGCCGCTGATCTGCGACCAAGCCTCCAGGTTACAAAATACCAATAGGTGATGATGGGGCATCCACTCAGGAACGCTGTGCTAGCAAGTAAAGTAAATTGTGACATTGCAGGGAAAGAGTGGAAAAAGCTTCCTGCAGGCTCTCATGTCACACGAAACGCTGCTGAAAAGATTCTCTTTGCCCAAATGTAATCTCCTTCCTCTGAATGATAAAAGCTGCACTTGGGACCTGTCACAATTTACATCACTTGACTGTTTATCTGTTAATCAGTCACTAAACACACCTATATCTATGACTTCCCCCTGTAGGCCAACCATGGATAAATCGAAGAAAAGTTTCTGAAGAAAACCAAACATTTAATGATATGTGGGTAGATTCATTTGCTTTTACTGCTGACGAACTTATGGGGTTTGCTGTTTAACGCATGCAGCCCTTTAGCACTGACTTTGACTCTTCAGGAAGTTGTTTTCCTATTCAAAATATATGAAAGGAGTCCTACTGGTTTATAATGTAAGATTAAAAATAACAGTTTTTAGTGACTGAACAAGAGCTGCAGCTAAATCATAATGGAGATATACATAGCATTAAGGTAAAAAAAAACGATATATGCAGTGTTATCTTCATTTTAGATGTCAAAAGGGTTTTGCGGCTCCTGGTGTTTTCTTTTGTGTGGGAAACGGGTCCAAATGGCTCTTTGAGTGTTAAAGGTTGCCGACCCCTGCCCTAGACAAAGAGAAAGATGAACAAGTTGGTCCTAGACCAAGTCAGGCCTGGAAGAAAACTAATGAAACTAAGGCTGTCATATTTGGAGATCACCATGAGAAGGCAAGACTCACTGGAGAAGACAGTACTGCTAGAGAAGATTGAAGGCAGAGGCAGAAGAAGAAAACGAAGGAGAAATACGAGATGGATTGACTCCACAAAGGAAGCCACAGCCTTGAATTTAGAACCACCAAGCAGAGATGTCATGTGTGGGACACTTTCGAGGAAATCATTCATGGGTTCCCCATACGTTGGAGACAGCTTGATGGCACACCGCAGCAGCAGCAACAGAATGGGATGTTTCCAGCAGTCTGAGTAGAAGAAATCCAGGCCCCAATTTATCTCCCGCCCTCCTGTACCAATGGCTCACTCTTTGGACTTGACTGAAGGGCAACCTGGGCTTTTTTTAGAATTGGCGTGTGATCTTGCCATTTGACGGTCAACAGAGGTGCTCTTGTGTGTTTCTGTAGGCTTGGGATCCCCTCTGGCTCCTGGAGATGTATAGGTTCTAACCGATGTGACATCAAATTGAATTGACTTTGCCATGTGAAAATTAGGATGAATTGCTTAGCACTGCCCTTTCTTATCTACCTGGATGAAATGAAAAATGAGGGCAGCACCTCAGATAGGTGCACTGATGGCTCCGTCATGGCTGGCAGCATGATCTTTACCATCCTGTGGTCCACCCACTAATTCGTCTTTCCTGCCATCACTTTGGAGCATTGTGGGAAGTGAGATCCAAGCAGTGGCTTCCTCCCTGCTATGTGAGTTTGAGCCAAGAAGCATGGCCAAGCAGAAGGCCCAGCGAGAGTATCGGTGGCCCATCCTCCAACCATACAAGGCACTGGTATTGGCTCTGCCCTTTGACACTGCTCTTAGCCTCAGGAAATGCACCTCAGTTCAGACAACATGTACAGTTTAGAAGCCCTCTCTGGAAACAATAAGGACATCCAGTGAAGGAGCAGAGCTAATCACGTCTTTCCCTTGGAAATTGTCCATAATTTCCCAAAGGAGCCTGGAAAATGATTGGTTTGGAGGGCTGTGAAGACCCCTGTAGTAAGTTAAAGGACACTCTGGGAGATCACTTCACCCTTGCCCTTGCCAAGTATTCTTTAGCAGTTTTGCTGATTTATCCATGTAGGAATGACTTTTAAGGGCAATTTGTTCCCATTTGGTGCATGACAATTTATAATCTGTATCTGCAAGCTGTTTAATCCTGCAAGTCTAATGTATGGCTCTTTATCATCAGTTAGAAGGCTCTATAAGTGAGATGATACATCTCTGTTCATTAAAATGGTGACTCCCCTTGCCGTCATGAGTATGAATGTAAAACATTTTAGCAACCCATTTACTTTCCATTTTCTCATGCTCACTATCTGTCAAATGAAGCTTTAACCTTTTAACACTGAATCTTCCTGTGCGTGCCTTTTAATAACTTTTCTGATTCTTTGTGCCCTCCCGAGTGACAAATCCAACGTGATTTCCAACCAACCCTATCAAGATCCCTGGCCAATATGCAGTAAGCTTCCCTAGCCTGAAGCCCTCCAGATGTGGCAATTCCCATAATTCCTAGCTAGTGTGGAGGGCATCAGGTTGGGAAAGGCTCATAGAAAGCCTTTGGTGATGCAGAATCACACAGGTGGCTTGACGCTAGGTCCTTTTCTACACAAGGCTGTTCCTCACTGTGTCTCCTGCCAGTTTCATTGAGAATTGAGTCCCAGAACTTTTCTACACAAGACATTCATTGTGCACTTATAATTCCCCACTTACGGTAGTCTGTAGGTGTATTACAAGCCATCATCATCTTGCAGGGCCTTTTCAGTGCACCGCAACCCTTGCTGCTCCTTTTTTAGATCAAGGATTGTGTGGTGTTACTTGGAATGATGCTCTGAGGAGTTCGTGTCATTACACCATTCTGCTCTAATGCAGTCCTTGTGGATGTGTAACGAAACATATAGAAAGGCAGAAAAAGAAAACCCATGCAAAATCAACTACAGTAACATGTGCAAAAGATCCAATTTTAATCCCACAAAGGATCTGGAAGCAGCAGTCCCAGGAAAGTGCAAGGTTAAAAGCTTCATGTAGAGAATCCCCTGTACAATACGCAAAGAACCTTTCTTTCTCTTCTTTTCCACTACAGAACCTTTAGGTGGTGCTATGTCTTAGCAGAATAGCACAAATCCTCCACTGGAAACGTTGCCTTCAGAAATAGCACCCCATGTCCCCTGTTCTAAAAGAACCCAGGAAGAAAACTCTGAAAAAAACAGAAATGAAGCTGGGGGATTCCAGGGTTATCTAGGAAACCTGTGAACGGCGATAAAGAATGCCTTGGGGAAAGAAGCTCGAGGGCTCAGGCAACCCAGCCTGTCCTAGAAGTATTACATTCTGCTGCATCTACTTTTCTCGATCAGGAAACAAAACAGGCTTGATTGCATGCTTCATAAAAGCACCACCATATTTTGCAGGCAGAAAACTCTTTCCAGGTTGCATTCATTTGCATAACTATTCAGCATGCCGTCTGCATTCAAAGTGCCACAGTGAGGGTGGAGGAGGCAGTTGTGTTGCTTTGTAAACAGGCAAATGTCTGGTTTGAAAGGAGCCCTTTAATAAAAGCCAGTTGTGTGCAGGTTCTTTAATATGGTGGCGCCTGAATAGGTAGGAATGAGTTGGCCTGCTGAGGGCACCCATTTGCCGGTGTCTGTGATATTAGGAACCCTCACATTCCCATTCCAACTCTCAGAGCACTTGTTTGTTTATTTATTACATTTCTATACCACCCAATAGCTAAAGCTCCCTGGGTGGTTCATAGCAATTTAAAACCACAAAGTACACTATAAAAATTTAAATGCTTTAAACTACAGCCACCCAATACAAAGATTCCTAATATGGCAAACAATTTAAAACAACAGAGACTGAAAGGCGAAAATTAGTGGGAAGGATGAGGATGAATATATGAATGGGTACATCTACCTGTGGCGCCTTAAATGTTGTTTTAAAAGTCAAACGCTCACTTGGAGCATGGAGGAAAGGCAAGACTGGTAGGTGAAGCAATATCTAGTTTGCTGGACTGTTTGTCTGTCGTACAAACCATGATGCATGAGAAAACCAAGCTCACTCCTCTGGTGAAGGACTTGCCATGACATATTATTTGTAATTTATGTTTGTCATCACTCACATGTTGAATCATTTCAAGATTCAAGTGCTTGGACATTTAGCAAAAACAGTGCAAATGGGATGAGGTAGCAGATGGAGTACACTTTGGGTACTAGGAACAGAAAGGATTAGATGCACTCTTATAGTATTGGAAAAGACAATGGGAGTCTGGAAAGGACCCATCTTTTGCAGATTAAGGTCACAAAGGAATCATTATATCTGACTCATTGACCTTCACAATGCAGTCTGTAGAGTTTTATGGCAACCAGTAAGTGCCACCATATTTTGGCAGACCTATCTATCCTTGGCACCTCTGAAGCTTCCTTGATACTTGGCAACATCAGTTTTTTCCTGATTCATTTTTATCTATCTGTATATTCCTTTTGTTTTGTTTTTCTTAAAAAAAAAAAGAAAAAAGAAAAAACTCACATCACAACAACATCTTTTCTCTTGTATTTTTGCAGACTATAAACTGGAGACAGTGCAGCCCTGGCAGAGTTGCAATTCAGTTGTTCCAGTTTCTGTAAGCTGCAATAACTTCAATTTCTGGGAAATTAAAAAATGTCACTATAATTGATCTGGGTTGTGTTGCAGATGCAGCCAGCTTGCTGCTGGGTATTTGGGATAGATGTACCTCCAAATGTTAGAAATTTATCTATTTCCACAATTTGGAGGATGATGTTTAATTAGGCTTTCTAGGGGAAAAAAAACATATTGATTCAGCCGATTCATGTCTCCAAGATCCATATACAGGGCAACTCTAGAATAATTCACTGTTAAGAGCAAAGAGATGGCAAAGACTGTTACCAAGGGCATAAAGAGCGTTCTGCTTTTTATTTTTCTACAGTGCAATTTTCTTTACTTAAATATAGTTGATTAAGGAGAGAGTTCCAAGCTAACGGAATAGAGCACTTTCCTGCAGACTCCCAGGACTGAAAGAGCTGGACATGTTTAGCTTTGAGAAGAGAAAACTGGGGAGAGATATAATAGCACTCTACAGGTCCTTGAAAGATTGTCACAAAGAGAAAGGACAGGATCTCTTCACCATCATCCCAGAATGCAGGCCATGGCATAATGGGTTCAGGTTACAGAAAGCCAGATTCTGCTAGGTATCAGAAAAAATTTCCTGTCTGTTAGAGCAGTGCAACAATGGAACCGATTACCTAGGGAGGTTATGGGCTCTCCCACCCTGGAGGCATTCAAGATGCAACTAGATGGCCACCTGTGAAGGATGGTTCAATTGGGAGTCCTGCTCTAAGCAGGAGGCTGGATCCGATGGCCTTCTGGCTCTACTATTCTATGATCCTATGGTTCCCTCCTGCCAAATTTGGCCCATTTATGTGGAGACTGAGGGTTGGTATTGATGGCTTTTGCCAGGGCTAGCCTTACCTTTAGGAGGAGTGTGAAAATTGACTTAGGCAACAGATGCTGGAGGGTACGCATCACGAGCAGGTGCTAGAGCTCTGTGTGTCCCACAGTTTCCTGGGGGAAGGATGCTGTCCATTGTTGAAGTAAGAGTGAACTACCAGCCCCATCAGCCTCTGTGTGGAAGATACTTCAGGTAGCAAAATGCCTTGGGCTATGAAGTTTGGAACACGTGCCTCTTTTATTTGATCTATTCAGCTTTCTAAGCATTCTGAAACTTTGAGTGGTTGTGTGCCTGGCACTTTCAAAAAGTTTACTGTAAATCATTTGTTTTGAGAAGTGAGAGGGTGCTCATGCTGCTGAAGGGGGGGTCTTCTCAAAGGGGTGCACATCACCCTCTTACAGGGAAGCAATCATTTTGCTACTTTCTGGAATCCCCTTTCCAATTTGTATTCCACCTGTTCTGCACATGTAGCCGAATATCCTTCAGGAAACAGAACTACCTTTAGCACTTCAGGTAGGGGCAACCTATGCTCCATGTTCTCCCATGGGAAAACCATTCTTTGTTAAACAAACACAAGTTCCCAAGAGAGAAGGGGTCTCTGCCAGCTCTATATTTCTTCCACTTTCAGAGGCAGGCTGCTTCTAATAGTAGTTGCTGGGGAAGCTGAGCATGAAGGGTTTCCCAAAGGCATCTGGTTGGGCGTTGTGTGAACAGAGTACTGGATTAGATAAGCTTTTGATCTGACCCAACAGGGCCCTTCTGTTTTTGCTTGCTTTTCTTTTAGCTCATGCTAATTTTCTAAGCTTTGCTAAATGGGTCCTAGATCATAGAATCATAGAATAGTAGACTTGGAAGAGGCCAGTGGGCCATCAGCTCCAACACCATGCTCAGGGCAGGACTCCAAGTTGGGAGAGTCATCCAGGGCGGGAGAGCCCACACCCTCCCCAAGTAATTGGTTTCATGGGCATACTGCTCTAACAGTCAGGAAATTTTTCCTGATGTCTAGTTGGAATCTGGCTCTCTGTAACTTGAGTGCATTCTTCCTTGTTCTGAAAATCAAAGGGGTAATGTGTCATGCCTGTTATTCCATGTCCTTAGATCAAATCAAGCCAGAACTTTCCCTAGATGCAAAAATGACAAAACGGTGGTTGTCATACATATTATGAGAAGGCAAGTCTCACTGGAGAAGACAATCATGTTAGGGAAAGTCAAAGCAGAAGACAAAAGGGAAGACCAAATATGAGCTGGATTGAAGCCACAGCTTCCAGCTTGGAAAAACTGAATGGAGCTGTCACGGATACATTTTGAAAGGCTTCCATTCATAGGATTGCCATAGGCTGAAGATGACTCAGTGTCACATAATGATAACAACGATTTTCTACATGCTAGGATGTGTAGATAACATAAGCAACCACTCGCTGAGACATGGTAGGGTCCAATCGTTCTGCCACTTCATGACACACTGCCTCATTCTTGGAAATGAGCTGGTAGGTTTAAATCAACTCACGATCCAAGAATGGTGGGGTTGGGATGCAGGAAGTGGCAAACAAGACCTCAGGAGAAGAGATCCTTTGGAAGAATGTGCTTTCTGCTCCCTGTGTGTTGTATTAGGTTACTTGTTGAAGGACTGGTGAGCATTCTCTCTTCTCACTTGCTCCTGTTTACTGGACGGGAAGGTGGAGGGCATGGTTAAAATGTAAAATAGCTTGCAGGCTCTTACTGTGTTTAATTCAAGTCCAGGCATTCATCTATCAGTATTGTTTGAGAATTAATTTGCTCAGATTCATGATGCTAAGTTTCTTCTCTGGTCAGATGTGTGGGATAGCAGAATTGCAGGAGGAAATATTTCTGGAAAGGCACATTTTCCTTCCTCACTCTGCCTGTCTTCCCTACCTACATTAAGAAGAAATCTGACACACTTTCTATGCAATTTATCTTTCAGTGTTATCATATAGTCTCAGGGGTATGCCGTTTTCCAGGCAAATACGATCTTAGATCTCCATTCTTCTTTATAACCGTATATAATTTTAACAGACCCTATTTCCTTTGATGGGACTCTTTGGCAACTTGAGGCTCCTGTCTGTAACAAAAACAGAGAACTCTGAAATAAAAAGGGATCTTTTCTGATTTATACAGACAGCAAAGGTTTATATTACTGGACCCTTTTTATTTGAGCCAAAGTGCAAATTATTGAGCCATGCCAATACTATTATCCGGTATAACTATTTAGGGGAAGGAATGTAATAAAATAGATGAAATAATGTTTACTTGCACATTCAAGCCTTTCAATGCTGCTGAGGCATTACTTCCAATTAGCCAGCTGGATTAAGCCTAGGACGAGCTGGGTTCAAATCCTGCCCCAGCGATGAAGCTCATTGAGTGATTGTGGGCCTGTTACTTTCTCTCAGGCTAACCTACCTCACCTCACAGCATGGTTACGAAGAAAAAAGTGGAGGAGGAATGAACACGCTGCCTTGAGTTTCTTGGAGGAAAGCTGGGATTATATCGTTGATAAACATAGAAACATAGAGTGAGTCATAAGGGGGCTCCTGGGCCATCTAGTCTGACCCCTGGCACTAGCTGGCTCTGCTCATGACGTGCAACACACTCCCTAACCCTAACCAGCAACAACAACATGCATAGACTGTGCTGCAGTGCTAGAGAATCAAGAAACGCTTACCAGGAAATTTGATTGGAGGAGGGGAAAGAGAGGCAGTCCACTATAAATGTATTCTTCTCATTCTGCCTCTTCTCCCTGTGCAGGTCCTTGTTTACACACACAAACACTCACACACGTGCGTGCGCGAGTAATTTTGCATAGGGTCATTATGTGGGGAGGTGAATGGGTTAGTGAGAACTAACCTTCCTAGCAGCACCCACTTTCTTCTGCATTTGGAAATGTTCTTTAGAGGAGCCCCCCCCTCCCCCCAGCCCGAGGGAACAGATGCCTGCCTGACTCTCCTCTAGCCAAGCTGATTTCAATGGATCCTAAGCTGCACCTATTTGAACTAACCAGCATTCAAGACCAGACTTTGTGAATACAATAAAACCATTTTTTATTGTAAGTAGGCTGGGTTACTTTTAATCCTAAAAAGCCTTTCTGGATCTTAATAGACTACATGGTGAATAACTTTGCAGCTGAGACAGCAAAGACAGGACTGCAGGGGAACATTAAGAAAAAAAAGTCATGACAACAGACAACTTTAATGTCAGCAATGAAAAAATTGAATTCGCAAAAGATTTTGTATCCCTTGGTTCAATCATCTATTTGAACGGAGACTGCAGCCAAGAAATTCAAAGAATGAGACTGGAAGGGCAGCAATGAAGAAATTAGAAAAGATCCTCAAGGATGTTACACTGGAGACCAAGGTCATGATCATCCACACTATTGTATTCTTGATCACTATATATGACAAGAAGCTGACAAGAAGAAAATGGATGCACTCAAAACACGGTGTTGGAAGAGAGCTTTGCGAATACCCTGGGCTGAGAGAGAGACGATCAGGTGGGTCCTACGAGATCAAATCAAGCCAGAAGTTTCCCTGGAAGCAAAATGATGAAACGGAGGTGGTCATATTTTGGGTACATCATGAGAAGGCAAGACTCACTGAAGAAGAGAGACAGCAATGCTAAGGAAAGTTGAAGTCAGAAGAAGAGGAAGACCAACCACAAGATGGATTTGCTCCATAAAGGAACCCACAGCCTTGAGTTTACAAGACCTGAGCAGGGCTGTCAAAGATATTTGGACTCATTCATAGGTTCGCCATAAGCCAGAGACGACTTGACAGCATGAAAGCAGCAAAGCTCTGCATTCGCAGCCACAATAGAACAATCCCTTTCCTAAGCGAATTAGCTTTCTTGGATTCCAGAACTTCCTATCTGCTAGCATTTGAATCTGGAAAAAGCATCAAATGTTTTCTTTGAAAACTGTCCTCAGCTGCCTGAGGGCTATCACAACTGCTTCTTCTCCTGTCCTTCAAGAGGATGCTCTGGCTTCCAGTACTCAGAAGGCATGCCTGGTGAGACTTGCTCCTAGCATTTCCCGATGGAAGCAGAGACAGGCATGTCTCCATGTGGTCAGGCAGGGAAGTTGTGATTGGCATTGAGGACAGCAGCAGCTTGTGTGTGTGTGTGTGTGTGGGGTGCAGCAGCGAAATTGCTGGAGAATAACAAGAAAAGGTGTTGCAGGATGAATGAGAGCCAGTGTGGCGTAGTGGTTAAGAGCACGGGACTGGGACTCAGCCGATCCGGGTTCGAGTCCCCGCTCAGCCATGGAGCCAACTGGGTGACTCTGGGCCAGTCACAGACTCTCAGCCCAACCCACCTCACAGGGTTGTTGTTGTGAGGGTAAGATGGAGGAGGAGATGTAAGCTGCCTTGAGCCCTTTGTAGGAAAAAGGCAGGATATAAATAGGGAAATAAATAAAAATAAATAAAAATAAATAAATAAAAAAATTGGCAGTTGAGATAGTTTTGGTGGCAAAATCGATGGGAAAGTTGCTGGTAACTTTGGCAGCTGCTGCGATAGGCTGGAGCCATAGAGAACACCTTGGGGGCTGAGGCAGGGGGTGGGCACATCCCTGAAAAAGGGATATAAGCACGACGGCAAAGCGTTCTCCAACGGGCATGGAATGGGATGCAGTTGCTGCAGCAGGAACACTTCAAGCAGTGTGCTCAGGGCAGCAATTACATTCTGCCCTGGACGGGCGTAGACCTTATTCATGCCCCCAAGAGCAGCTTCAGTTTCGAATTCACTAACTAACAGGTCTTAGTGATGGAGAAGTAGGTTCAAAGTTGGAGGGAGGTGCGGTTGCCTTTAAGCACAGGCATACTTAGCATGGAGGAAATCAAATTTTGAATTAGCTCATTTATTAGTTATTATATGTCCATCCTGCCCTTTTTCCTACAAGGAACCAAAGGTGGCTTACACATGCCTCCTCTCCATTTTATCCTCACAACAACCCTGTGAGGTAGGTATAGTTGAAACTGAGTGACTGGGCCAAAGTTATCCAGTGAGCTTCTTGGCTGAGTGAGGCCTGGAACCCGGGTGTCTGAAGTTCCATCACTCTAATCATTACAACGTACTGGCTCCCCGCAATTGGACTTAGTCTCCAGAAGCCAAATTTACTTCTGAGTGAAAAGTGCTTCAAAAGCTGGCAGATAAACATTAAAAGCATCAAAGGTGTCTGATGTGAGAGCAGATGTTTGGTAGAGGTGCATCACGGAGCCCTGGAACAGCATTCATTCTATAGCTCCTGCCTCCTTCCCATTTCTTAGTCTGTAAATTTGTAAATAACCCAATTTTCACCAGCACCATGAGACTGAGCTGCTCTTTCCCCTGAAGGATCTTCTAAAGGCTGCCCTCTTAGGAGGTGTGGGGAGATGTCAGGTTCAATAAAAGATAACATCTCTCTAATCTTGTTGGACCAACAGCCCAATTACATCCTCCACTCTTCTGATTGAGAGAGGCTCAGCAGGCCACGCAGAACCCAACATGATGATAAAAAATAATGCTCTTCTATATAGGCTTACTGCTTTGTTATAGCCCAGCTCCTGTGCCTTTGCGAGGTCAAAATTCAACAGGTTTGTTCTGGGAAAAGCAGCATCCTAGTAACAGTTGCTTGAGAAAGCTTCAGGCATGACTTAAAGTGCTAACAAGCTTGCATGCTGGCGAATAGGTACATGCGCTTTGTGAGTGGTTCAGCAAGACTGGATTAAAGAGGACTGAAGTGATTGTCATGGTGGGGGCCAGCAACATTCTTTGAAGCAACCTGCTCCTGATGCAGCTGAAGTGATGTGGCATCTGCAAGTCACAAAACATTAAGAAAGATCCTATTATTTCAGGGCACTTTAGTGATGCCAGGCAGTGCCAATGAACTCAGGAGGACTCCTATTTTACGTATTTATTATTAAATTTATGTCCATTTTCCCTCTTGCAAGAAACCCAAGGCATTCTTCTCATCTCTATTTTATCCTCACAACATTGTGAGATAGGTCAGGCTGAGAGTCAGTGGTCAACCCAAAGTCACCCAGTGGACTTCATGGCCGAGTGGGAAATAGAACCTGGATCTCCTCGGTCCCAGACTATGATGTTAATATTGTTGGTGAAGTGCAAATAGTGATTGGAGGGTTCTTAATGTTTACTGCAGGAGAATCAGGGAGAGCAGTAAACATTAATTTAATTGACATAAGTATTTACACTTCCCACTGTAAGGAGGGAGAACCAGCAACCAGGGAGAGAGAGCAATATGGACACTTCACTTCCCGTTGTGTCCCCTCTTCTCCCAGACAGAGATTGCTTGGTCAAAGTTATTCATTAGGTGGTATCTCCAGCCTGATTATAGCAATGCTCTATTTTGGGAATGACTCAGAAGCTTTCTCAGATACATCAGCTAGTCAGAAACACAGCTGCTAGACTGCTAACTGGAATCAGCCCTAAACCTGCCAACTTGGAAACAGTTTCCCGTACTGTTCAAGCACAGTTCAAAGTGTTGGTGCTTATTTTTTAAGCCAAAGATTTTGGGACCTGCATACATGAAGAAATGGCTTTTTCCACTTCTGGGTGCATTGAGATTTTGACAGAAAAGTTCCCCAAGTAGGACCTGTTGGTGTCTACCCTTGTATCTTTTTGACACCAAGCATTAAAAAAAAAATCCCTGACTTCTAAAATCAATTCAATATCTATTTTAAAATCTCTTTCTCTAAAACATGCCTAGAATACTGTCATTGTTGCTTGCATTCTTTTAAGCTTTAAAATGTTTAGATTCCTGTTTTATTCCTTTATCTGGTTTATTGATATAAGATGCCCCAAGGAGCATTGTACTGAAGAGTGGGACTTATATGAGTGCAATTCTGAGAAAAGTAGGAGCTCTGTGCAGCTATAATTCAGGGTTTTGAAATGCATGGGCATCAATTCTTAAGTGGCGTTTAATTAGGAACAGGATATCTTTTTGGCTGTTTATCTTAATGCACTTTTTTGTACAATTTTTCTGTTAATCACGTGGTGTTGAACACCACCAAAGGGAACAGTTTGGCTGAGATGTCGCCCTAGGTCTTTCCTGGTTCAACAGTACAGTATCCCTGCAGAAAGCACCTGCTGCAACATTTCCGCAAGGACTCAAGGGACTAAAGTGTATGTACCAAATTCCCTGATAACAAACAACACCTCACCAACTCCAGTGCTCTCTGATACGTGGAATGCAGAAGAAAACACCCTAAATTGTCACCTTTCTAATTACCACTCTGTGCTCTTGGGCTTGCAATCTGTCTCTCACATTGCTGGCTGCCACAAGAAGGTTATGATCTGAAAGACTGAGGTATAATGAAAGGGTGCCACCCGGCCCCTGTCACCTCTGTTCGTTAAGGAAACTGCAATACTCTCCGATTAGCAGTAGATGCTGCTGCATGCCCACTGTCACACAGCGACAAAGATCAAAGCTTACACTTCTTAACAACTTGAAATTGCACTTTCATGACCGCTCCCTTCTCCTTTGCCTTTCAAAGGCGAGGATGCAGATTTAGGGCCTTGGGACTCATCCTTGCTTTTGGCTAAGAGCCACCTGTTATTTACCTACCGAGCTATCAAAGTAGCTCAGTTTCTTTCTCATTGGACATTTAATCTGACTAAACAGCATTTAATCTGACTAAATTCCTTTCTCTTCTTCAGGGAAGAGAAGTCAAAGATTTGATTATGAACCTAGTAGGCCACTGTAGCAAGAGAATGCTAGACAAAGTTGGCTTTTTTTGGAATGATCCAGCTGGACTCTTTGCATGATCTTAACCTACCACTTCGATAGGCTACAGACAAATAGATTCAAGATGATCAATGTAGGGGCAATCTCCATTACCATCAAATATGTTACTTTTGTGCCATATTTCCAGACAGAGGCATTTTCCTTTTTATTAAATAATTAAAATAATTAAAGCATTATGATTAGACTGATTGTTTCATTGCTGCAGTAAGTCCTTTGAAAACCTGTTTTGTTCTGCCCAAGTATGGCTAAATTAAAAGGTGGCAGCCCTAAGTGAGGATTCTGTTCATGTGGGTACCGAAAACTCATAACTATTATATCACTATACTTAGATGTATTGGACAGCAAAGAAGCGCTCTCTCTCTCTCTCTCTCTCTCTCTCTCTCCCCTCCCTCTCGTAATCTCTTTCTTTCTCTCACACATACCAGTAGTGTAGCTACTGGTTTTTCCTGTAGTGTTTCTGGGTTGATACTAAATCAGCTGCAAGAACACAGGGAGCAACACAGAATTAGACAGTTGGTCCTTCTAGTTTGGTATTGTCTGCACTGATTGGCAGTGGTTTTCCAGTTTTTCTAGCATTTCAGACCACCATCCTTTCCAGCACTATCCAGAGATGCCATAGATTGAACGTGGAATCTGTACTCTTTCACTGAGCTTCAGTCCATCCCATGATCAATAGTCCTTCCCATGACCTTTTCTTTTAGAGAGATCATTTGCCATGACACAAAAGGAAATAATCCCTATGCTCCCTTTTGAGCTATACTGGATGTTTTCCCATTTTGATTTTTGGCAGCAGAAGCAGTGCTTTCAGGGGTGAGGCAGAAATAGTTCTTAAAAGCAGAAACAACCCCTCAAACTCTTTAAGCATGCAGGTGTTCATAGCTTCCCATGTCTATTCTGTGCAAGTTGTTTCCTATATCTGTATATACATCGGCTTCATTCTGTTTCACACATCCCCCCCCCCCCCCCCGTTACAGCTTCTTTCACCTCCCTAGAGTGAATGATCCTAGCCAGGCTGGTCTGTCAGCAGTCCCAGAAACATGGTGTAAAAGCTGGTGCTGTTCAACACTCATTAACATGTTCATAAACCACCCATTCACCCCACAGTATAGTCATTCTTCAAATCTATTCCCTTTATTTATCTTCTTTCTACCTACCATTTTTCTTTTTCTCTTTCTCATTTCATTGAATCCCATCTTTAAAATTAGATCACCACTAAGATTGCCGGGAGAAATATCAACAGCCTCAGATATGCAGATGATACCACTCTAATGGCAGAAAGTGAAGAGGAACTAAAGAGCCTCTTGCAGGTGAAGGAGGAGAGCACAAAAGTTGGCTTGAAACTCAACATCCAGTCCTATCACTTCCTGGCAAATAGATGGGGAAGAAACTCAACATTAAGAAAACCAAGATCATGGCATCCAGTCCTGTCACTTCCTGGCAAATAGATGGGGATGAAATGGAGGTAGTGACAGATTTTATTTTCCTGGGCTCCAAGATCACAGCAGATAAGGACTGCAGCCAAGAAATTAAAAGACGCTTGCTCCTTGGGAGGAAAGCTATGGCAAATCTAGACAGCATACTAAAAAGCAGAGACATCACCCTGCTGACAAAAGTGCGTATAGTCAAGGCTATGGTTTTCCCAGTTGTAATGTATGGCTGTGAAAGTTGGACCATAAGGAAGGCTGAGCACTGAAGAATTGAGGCCTTTGAATTGCGGTGCTGGAGGAGACTCCAAGGCGATCAAACCAGTCAGTCCTAGAGGAGATCAACCCTGACTGCTCTTTAGAAGACCAGATACTGAAGATGAAACTCAAATACTTTGGCCACCTAATGAGAAGGAAGGACTCACTGGGGAAGAGCCTAATGCTGGGAACAAATGATGGCAAAAGAAGAAGGGGACGGCAGAGGATGCGGTGGCTAGATGGAGCCACTGAAGCATTTGGTGTGAGTTTAGGTGGACTCCAGGGGATGGTGGAGGATAGGAAGGCCTGGAGGAATGTTGTCCCTTATGTTGTGATGGGTCGGGCATGGCTTTGCGAATAACATAATGTAACATAACATGGAGCACCATGGATAGCTCCTATAAAGCTCAGAATAAAAGCTGCAATAGATAAGGAGCTGCAACACCAAGTTGTCACCAGTCTGGCCACACTGACACCCAGTTCATGCATTATGGCTCCCCTGGTTTAAGCTCCCACTGCCTGCTTCTGCTGAGCTAAACAACCAAAGGATGCTGTGCCATCCAGCTCGGCAGGAGTGGGCAGGCAGATGGGAGACAGCAAGTTCACTGGCTCCCACTTCTTTCTCAACAACTCACAGTTCAACCAACTGTGATGTGTGAACAGGGTTGCAGTTAGTCTGAGGAAGTTGAAAGAAAAGGCCAGGAGAAATATCCCACAATTAGTGCTCACAGGCACACTGGATTTGACAGTTGGTTAAGTTATAAGGATTTAAGAGCCCTTGTGGATTGGGCCAAAGATCTCTAGTGCAGCTTTGTACTCCCACAGCAGCCCTCCAGATGTCTAGAGGAAGCACTTAAGTAGGACGAGGTACCTATCACCTCCTGGTATCCAGTTGCTCCTAATAATAAGTTCAGTATTGGAGCCACTGCGAACTTTATCCTCCACACATTCATTCAACTGATTTTTAAAAGAATTAAAGTTGGTGGCCACCCCTAAATTCTGTGGGTGCTTCCAGTCGTGGGGCTCTAGCACTACCAAACAAGAAACATTATCAGCTGTTACCTCCTTTCCCCCTTAGCAGATTTTTTTTTCCCTGGGAAGGAAAAGGACTGAAGAAGAAGAGGGTAAACATGTAAAGATGACAAATGGAATACTTCATTATCTGCACCCCAGTAAAAATCGCATGTGTGAAGTGGGTGGATTGTACAGCAAAAGCCTTTTTTGGTAGGACCTGTGGCAGAAATTCCATGGTTTAATGATACCTGTGTGAAGTAGTACTTCCTTTTATTTATTCTGACTCTTCCACCATTCAGCTTCATTGAATGACTCCAGTGCCTAGTATTATGGTGACAGAAAAATAATTCTCCCTCCCCACTTTTCCACATTGGATATTATTCTATACATATCTATCATGTCACTTCCTTGCTCTGTTTTTTTCTTAAAGCTAACAAGACCCCAATCTTGTAACCTTTCCTCCAATGGAAGTTGCTCCAGCTGCTCCTTGATCATTTTGGGTACCCCTTTCTGCTCCTCAATATCCTTTCATCCATGAAAGATGTGACGTCCACAGCTTCTAATATGACTGCAGTGGTTGGAATTGTTCAAGAAACTGTTCTAATATCCTTTGGATACTTCACATGTCTTAAATAATGATGTGGGAAGAAGTAACTATTACAAAGCTTGCAGTTGGCTATCATTAATTTGTGCTCACTGTGGAAACTACTTAAATATCCATGATACAGAAAGTCATTTGAAAGTTATAAGTGGTATCTTTTGAGCCTTCCTGCAATCTCAGGAGTTCTTATATATTTAGCTCATGAGATTAGATCACAAATATGGTGATAAATGGACTAATAATCAGTGCAGTGCAAACACTATTGCAAAAATAAATTGGGGGGGGGGAATGCCCTGCCCTGTTTATCTCAACTTCCATGTTAAGAAAAACCCATTTCTTCATTAATTATGCACATTTGTCTCTATTGGCTTGTTTGCATAATTTTTCTGCTTCTGCTGGCCATCGGGAAGGGCAAGAGGCAAGCTACGTAGAACACTGAAGCCCTGCCTCCTGTGTATCTTCCTGATCTATTGCAGTCCAGGATAAAAGATTGCAAATAATAATAGTTAATTATTCTGTGCCCTGTGTTTACTCCCATCTCTTCTATAAATAGCACAGACTGCACAAAGTTTACAGTGCAATCCTGTCCCTTGTAAACGCAGAAGTAGACTGTGTACGGCATGTATAGGTAAATGTGTATAGGATCGTGTTTACCTTAAGCTGGCAAGCCCTAGCTAGAGGAAGTCAGGGTTAAACAGTAGAGGCCAATGTTCATTCATCTGCCTGCACTGTGGTGTCACTTTTGTGTGTGCGTCCTTGCACATTGCTCAAACAGGTCCTTTATTATGTGAATCAGTGCACATCCAATTGTGGCTGATGCTTGGAAGTGACTCTCTCTGATCAGGTTACGCATGCTTTTCTGAGCAGCCAGCCAGCCCAAACAGAAAACAAAAGCTATCAAAGAGGTATATCAAACAGTGCAGGATGAATGCACAGCTGTCTTGTCTGTTTCTCAAAGTCTTTCTAAAAATCCACGAAGCCAGCACCTCAGAAGGCTAGATTTAAGGAAGGGGAGATGTTGCAGAAAGATAGATGGTATAGTCAGATCGATAAATACTGTCAACAGGATGAGAGGAAACAGGAGGGGGAGAGAGAACTAGATAGATAAATAGATGGATAGGTAGGTAAAATGAGATGCTACAGATGCTGTGTATACCTGTTCTTCCTGTAAGAAAAACGTGCACCAACCGCCTTAGAAAAGCAAATTTTCTTTCTATGTCTTTCTTGGTAAGTTGGTTTGCTCTTCCTGGAGCTGGTATTTATGTTCTGATCTTGCCCGGAATGCTATTTCTTTAGGAGATCATCCTATCCTGCCAGCTTTTGACAATCCCACAATATAGAAATGATGTTTTTGAATGGTTCTGTGCACTGAGTGACCAACACTGTTATAGTAGTGCTCAAAAGCACAGATTTCCTCACCAAAAAAGTATTTAAAAGTGTGTTGGGAGTGTGTTGCATCTAATTTCTGTTTATTTATTTATTTATTTATTTATTTATATTTATTTAAAACATTTCTATGCCGCCCCCATTGCAACAAAGCCTCAGGGCGGCTCACAACAAAAACAAACAAAATCATGCAAAAAATTTATACATGAAAAATATTAAAACCCTGTGCATCTTGGCTTAATTTTTTTTAAATCCTACATAATAAATTAACACTTAAAATAAGTTTTAAATAAAAAGGTCTTAGCTTGGTGCCGAAAAACAAATAACGATGGTGCCAGGAGGTCCTCTCTGGGGAGCGCATTCCATAGGTGGGGCGCCACCGCAGAGAAAGCCCTCCTCCGGGTACTCACCCTCCTAATATCATTCACAGAGGGTTCCCGGAGAAGGGCATCTGTTGCTGATCTCAAGGGGCTTTACACTGCTTTTGTCACTAGGAAGTATTAAAAGCCAACCTCAGCTGGTTGGGATATGCTGAGAGTTGTAGGACATCTTTCTGACTATACAAATAGAGTTGTATCCCAAGCATTCTTTCTTTCCTCAGTTTAATCTTGAAAAATATGAGAGCCTTTATACATTGTTAAAAAGTACACCCTCAAAATTAAAATATCTTTGTCCTCCTTCCTGCTTTCTTGATTTATCACGTAAGAAAACTTTCCTACTTTGTGATCAAACTAGATCTGGCATAGAGATCTAGTGTCTCTTTTCTTTGGGTGTCTGTCACTCCCCCAGTCCCAGTAAAACACAGTCCTGGAGGGTTATACTGGGAGCAGAAAAGAGGCAGTAGGAAGGAACTACTTAAGTCTTTCATTCCTCCCATGCTGTGTCCATTAAAAATTGCTGCAGCTGTTCTTCTCCTCTATTTCAGGGTTCCCCTGGACAAATGTAGTGTCCACGACAAATGATACTTTTACCTGCCAGTCTTCCCACAGGACTTTCTGTGTGCTTGAGTTCAGATGGGCACACCTGAAGGTGCACACCTATTGACAGGCAGAACTTAATGGCAAATGAGCCACACAAGCCACATCTCAAGTTGTTGTCCCACTTCCAGTTATGGGGGGTGTCAATGAGCATAGTGATAGGCAGGGGAGATTTGGCACAGGTCGGAGGGCTAGCCAGGTAAGGGGAACTTGACCTAGGCCATTAATGATTGTGTAATGTTCTGGCCCTCCTCCCAGCTGCAGGTTTGGTGGCTGCCCCATCAGCCTGCCCTCAGATCTCAGGATGCTGCTTTTAAATCCAGATTGGTGCAAAGTAAGACCTCCCTCATCCAAGATTTAATAGTCAATGAGGTGGCTGATCTGGGATGCATAACTGAGACCTGGGTTGGTGAACAGGGAGAGTTTGTCTCTCCTAGCTTTGCCCCCCTGGGAACTTGATGCAGCATCAAGGTGGACTGGAGAGCCAGGGAATGGGGGCTGCCATGGTCTATAGGAATCCTCCCTCCCCCTCCAGGCTCTCTCTTTGTCTGATTTCTAATCTAGGGTGGGCCAGTGGGATGACTGGGGATTCTGTTAGTGTTACTCTTCACCCCATACCCAACAATCTCCCTACCTGATGTCATGTGTGTGCGTGCTGGCAAGATTCCCAGGCATGCATGAGAAGCTGACCAGTTTGGCTGGACTGACAGCTCAGACTCTGAGAATGAACTGTATGAAGGGGAGCTGGTTGATCCTGGCAAGTCTGACAGCTCAGGCTCTGACAACGAGATGGTTGTTGAAACGGACTCAGCTCCAGCTGCAGTCCAAGGCCCTGGGTACACCCCTGTGCCTGCTAGGGAAGAGATTAGATGAAGGGCAGCTGAGGGGCCTAGTCAGCCTGCCCATGGTAACAAAGAACAGCAAAAACATCCTGAGGGGTGGATTTAGAGGTGGGGAGAATGGAGAACTCCAGCCTCCTGAGGAGGTGGACCTGATAGTCTGTCATCACAGTTGCAGGGTGGCCCAGTTGGCATCCCAGAGGGAGGAGTGCAGGCATGCCCGATTCCACAGGACTCCTCCCACCTGAGACAGGCCCAGAAGGGTTCATAAGCAAAGCTTTGGGTGAAGGGGGCCAGAGAGGGTTCAACATTTCGCTTTGTGTATGCTCTTGAATAACTGATATATAGGCACTAAAAGAAGACTTTTTTATTCTTTCAGTTTGACACAGTACTTCAAAACCAAATCAAATGGCCACCAATAGCACAACCATTTTATAAATTTATAAACATATGTGAAATGTTTCAGTGTTTTTCCCTCTTTGCACAAAAGCCATGCCTTCTCCTTAGCCGGTCCAAAACACAAAAGCATTCCTCAGGAGCATCTGATGTTTTCCTAATTTATATGGATAGATACAAAATTAGAAATTATTTTATAACTTAAATAGCAATACAATACATCTCACTGTTGTGAGGTGACCTGTTTGCCTTGCTTTGTCTGCTGTCTGGGCCTGATGGGCTACCACCTTTTCTTTGTACTGGTTCTTAAATTTAAACTGGATAACCTTCAAATAGAAGGCACCATCAAAATAGAGGCCAGTCTTCTGGCAGCTTTCAGACAGAGGACTATGCTCTGTCAAAGACACCTGGCCACCCTATATGGCCATTACCCAACTCCTCCCCTCATTGTTCTTATGCATGCAGCCTCCTTCTTTCCTCTCTTCCTGTGATGTGTGTCTAGGGAAGGCACACATACAACTTCGTGCTCTGTTTGGCCTTGTGGGGTCACAGTCACTCACACGTGTGTAGGGAGATGTCACACTTTGCTAGAGATTGTGTCAGAAGAACTGATAGGATAGTCAGGCCCTGGATGCAGATAATGGTCAGGCCGAGCCTCTGCACCGGCATCCCGCAGGAAGCTGCCCGCCTGCTTAAAGATGAGCTCACGATAAGCCCGTTCACCCCAGAAGCACGGTGCCTTGTGTTCCCAGGGAAAGATAACATGTCTATCCGACAGGACTGAGGTGTCATCTGAAATGCTGCAGGTGGGTGAATAGCGCTTGCATCCTATTTACCAGGCTGTGGCTCCTTGACACCTCGGATGCCTCCGGTTGATAGTGGGTCTGTTTTGCTCATCTCCCCCTAGAGCTGTCCTTTCAGCGCTTGCCCTCCGCACAAAGAGAGGCTGCCTTGCCGACGCACTCAAGCTGGCCTGGCCTTTAAACAGCACAATTGGCTCTTTCACTCATTTCAACTGTGTTTTTTCTCCCACAATACTGAAAAGAGCTGGCAGGGGACATTCTAAGCAGCATGTCTTTGTGGCATCCTTGACTTCAAAAGCAAGAGGCAAAGGGGTTGGAGAAGGCAAGCGTGAATCCCTTCCCCTCTTTTTAAAGTGCAGGTATATTTGGAAGAGCAGCACGGCCCTGAGCCCTTTTGCTAAAAGCTTCGCCAGACACCCAGTTTTTTCTGCTGAGCAGTAGCTCTTCCTCTGAGGTTTATTTCCACTGGGCTTAGCAAGCAATACAGGCCCCAATCCCCACAGAACAAAAATAATCTGTCAACCCAAAGCTTTGTCACAGGGGATAACCAGGGAGGTTAAAAAAATTGTGGGAATTTTCTAACATCGGGCTCTTCAGAAAGGAAGTGCCCAGTAATGATATCAGCTAGGTTCTGTAACATTATTTCATCCCTTCCCTACAGCATCCTATGAGGTATTAAACCCTCACACACATTTTCCCGTCAATTGCATTTGGTAATCCAATCGCTGGAAAACAAAGCATTCCCAGACGACCATCACCAGCACAGAGTGGCACACATGTAGCTTCCTTTTCTCCTGCACAAGCTGTAGAGGGCTAGGAAATTTTAAAGTGGGAGAAATCTTAATGTGGCTGAAAGAGTAATGGAAATAAATTGGATATTCCTGATCATATTTTAAAGAGATTTTCAAGGCATGGATGAAGTTGTTCAGCCTAGATTTATGGGCTCTCACATTGATCTAGAACGCTACTCTGGTATTTTCCCCTTTGTGCTGAAAAGCAAAACCAGTGCCTCTAGGTTAAGTATTTTATGATCTGCATTCAGATCACATTGCGATATGTATACTTGAGTGAAACAAACAGGCAAACCCTTCGAGGCTCCCTGCATATTTTTAAGCTGAAGGCTAGATTTAAAATTATTTTGTTCTGCTTTGTTATTTCCTCTTAATTGACTTGGAAACAAACCTTTGCTTGCTGTTCCTCATTATTAACACAGAAAGGAGTTATTAGAAGGTGCTTTGGTTTGATCTAGGCCACTCAGTTATCCCACCCAATAAAGATGGTTCACTGAACAAACATGCAGAAGAGCAGAGCTTTTGCAAAGCTCTCTCCCCGCTTTTCTTTTGGTTCAGGAGCAGAATCAGATAGACTGGTCAACTTCTGATTTTAAAAGTTTACTTGAGTGGGTGGTGGTGAAAGAGCAAAACCAAGCAAAAGTGGGAGCACAGAGGCAACAGAGGAACTTGGTGAAAGACTCAGGAAGAGCCTAAAAAAAAGCGGGATTATGTGAGAAGCTTTGCCCCAGTGAGTGTGAGGTGAAGTGAAGTCTGGTGGATTGTGGGGTATAGCCAAACAACACAACATCCCTGTGACTAGCTATGTTTGATTTTTACTGGCTTTTCAGATGAAAGTCAGAGAACACCCACTGTCCTGCCTGTAAATGTACACGAAGACTGTGTCTGGATGCTCTATGAGTTGATACTAAACTAGAAAAATAGACACACATAGTTGCTCACCATTTTGCATTACAATACTAAGTGTTGTCTGTGCCACATCAATAATTGTCAGGCCTGGTTCTGTGGGGCCATTGCACAACCAAATTGATTTGTACCTGATCGTGAAGAATTGTCCATACAGAGCAGTGGTGTGAACCTATGGCACATGTGCCACAGCGGGCATGCAGAGCCCTCTCTGTTGGCATGCAAGCCAAGTCACCCCAGCATCGCCCCAGCAGCCAAGCTTCGGATAACAGCGCAGATAGGGGCCATGCGCATGCTCGGAAAGGAGTAGTGGTGCCAGGTGATGTCACGAGCCACGACTCATTAGCCACGACTTGTCCAAGCTTTCCCATGGCCGGTCAGTGCACTGCCAAGGAGAGAGAGAGAGAGGGGGAGAGAGAGAGAGAGAGAGAGAGAGAGAGAGAGAGAGAGAGAGAGAGATGGAGATGCTTGGACTGGCTGCGAGGTGTTTTTTCTAAACTGAAGCCTCAGTTTTCAGGTTTTATTGCACTGTTGGCACTTTGCGATAAATAAGTGGGTTTTGGGTTGCAGTTTGGGAACTTGGTCTCTAAAAGGTTCACCATCATTGACACAGAGAATCTAAGCCAGAGTCCACAGTTTTATAAGATCGGATGACATTCCTTAGGTCAGAGTTAGGCAACCTTGTACCCTGCAGATGTTGTAGACTACAACTCCCACAAACCCCAGCTGGCATGACCTCTTGTCAGGAAGTAGAGGAGTTGTAGTCCAACCCAGCTGGAAGGCGCCTAGTTGTCTATTTTTGCTCTGGAGCCATAGTACCACTTGACCACTGCTTAGCCACAATACCACGCTTGAGGAGCAATGGAGCTACCATGTAGTGGAGAGCAGGTGCTACAGGTCCTTCTTCCCTCCCTCCAGCAAACTGGCACAGTGGCAGATGGAATCTGGCAGCTTGGATATGCAGCTAATGTCCCTGGTTTGGGGCCCTTGGTCCTTTACCTGACACCCCCTCTCAGACTAGGATGAAACCACACTGGCTGCAGGTGATAGGTCTATTGAATTAATGCTGTATGTATTTTGCAAGCTCCATAAGATTCATCTTGAAGACCCTCTGCCTTTAGATGATAATCTCTCAGATCACATTTTATAGCAGCCAGTACACAAACATGGTCCAGGACTTGCACGCAGCTTCTTTTACAAAATCCCAATATTAGAAACTGAGTAGAACTGTACTGACTATGTAAAGCATTCCAAACAGTGTTTGTGTTAACTGGCTTATGTTTTATGTTACCTCATTATATTTTCTGGGCTGCCCTTTCACCCTTATGGAAAGTAGGGCTAAAAATGGAAAATGAATATATCACTTTTGCTATATTCTGTTAGTTCTCTTAATTGATTTGGAAACAAACTTTCTTAATTATTAACTTACAACTTAGTTATGGGAAAGAGCTCGGGTTTGTTTGATTCAGTAACTTAGTTCTATCAAAGCAATCTTCTTCGTTAACATGCAGAAGGTTAACAGGCTTAGTTCACAGGCTGGGGAGCAGATGCAGTGGAAGATCTGAGAGATGCACTCCAGGATACCTTTGTGATTTTTTAGAAGAAGCCAGAGTGCTATAATGTGTGATCTGAGACTTATATTCTCAATTTCTTGTGATTAGAGTTGCAGGGCATAGTTGATTAATTGGATAAATTTATCAATTCAAATGCTATTAAGCATGGGCATATTCTTCTTAAAAATGGTTCATTTTAATACCAAAACCTATGGCAAGCACTTAGAAAAGCAACTCTCTCTTCTTTCTCATTGAAGAGGGAACAAATAACTCTTCTGTGATGGAAGCTGATGTTGTATGCATGTGTTATCTTAAACAAATAATGTTTTTATTCTTTAGAAGTAACAGTTTATTCATGTGCAAATATATGCAGATGTACCTGATTAATTGATTAATCTACAACAGTTTAAATGATTAATTGGCTATGATTTCTTTAAATGGACAACAGCCCTGCTTGTGATATCACAAGGGACAGTGGGGCATTCCGCTCAGGTCATGCCAGGGTTGTCTGGGAGAGCAAAGCATGGGCCAGGGCTAGTGCTGAGGTATGCAGCCACTGTGCCGCACAATGAAGAGCTATCCTTTCCAGCTCTTTTTTGCAGTGTGCCAAATGTAATTTATCTTATTTTCCTCTTTGCCAAACTAGATGTTGTCCTGAATGCGTAACTGTCACTGAAAACAGCAGCCATGACTCCCTTTCCTCATCCTTCTCCAAAACATCTGGTACAACTTACTTGGTGTCATGAAAATGCAGCATTTTATGACTCCCTCCAATCCTTTCCATTATCCTAGCCAAGTGGGAATAGAACAGGTGCAGGGAGGCAAACAACAGTAGAAGTCATGGGCTTCCATATCGTCTGTCAGCACCAGGGCATGAGCGGTGGGTATCCTTGACGAGAACACCAGGACAAGGGTGATGGAGATGGATGGAGAGCTCAGCAAGACATAGCAGGGCCAAAGGCAGGGTCAGGAATGGGCAAGGATCAGATACCAACAAGGCGTGGCAGGACCAGAAGCACAGGTAGAGCCAGGAACAGGTAGGAGTCAAGACACAAGTAAAAGCATTGCAGAACTGGCAGCAGACAACGTAAACACTCATATTACTGTGGCAATGCTAGGCAGGATTATACAGCCTCCAGCAGTTCCCAGCTATTCTGCATGACTGCACTGGTCCTAATCCCAGAACCACATGTGGATCTTGCAAGGTGGATCAGACACTCAAAGTATTCTTGTTAATCACTCAATTGTTCTCACCCAGTCAAGTCTCTTTCCAGGCCCCTGTACATGCATAGGGATGAAGGTCTCCCTAATCCTATTCTAAATTTTAACTCAACCCTAAAATCCAGGTATAGTCCTCATACAGTTAGATAAGTTGCACAAAAGTAACACTCAGGGTGTTCTTGCTGACCTCTTCCCTTTGCTTGTCCACTGAGGCTTCTTCCTGGCCCTTGGACATGGACAGAGACCCTGCTTTTCCCCAATACTTATGCTAAAGTGAAGTTTAGCTCTAACTTCAGGTACAGTTTCTATACAATTGGACAACATGCACAAAGGCTGCACTGATGTTCTTGTTGTCATGCGCTTCGTTTTGCCAATATAAGTTATTTCCAGTCTCCTGGACATGAACAAGAATTTTGGATTTCCTAATTCTAACCAAACCTGAAGCTGAACTCCCAGGCGTAATCATTATACAATCAGTGACCTTCTCCAACCTTAACTCCAACCTTAATAATAATCCATGGACATTCAGATAACAGGGTTAGCACTCAGGATATCCTTGTTGACTGATCCCTTTTTTGCCCAGCCTAATTCCAGAGATCTGTACATGCAGAATGGCCCAGGTTTTCCTAACCCTAACTCAAATTTGAAGATGTAACCCCAATCTAAAACATTCCTACATATTCAGAAATAATGCCCAAAGGTGGAAGTCAAGGTGTTCTTGTTTACTGCTCACCCTTTCTGCCAGTTTTGAGATCCAGTAACCCAGGTTTTCCCAACCTTAACCCTAACCTGAGGGTTACCCTGAACACTGGTATTGATTGACACTCCCTTACTGTGGTGTAAGTTGAGCCAGGTTGCAGACATTCATTAGTAGGATGGACTACAATTTGCACTGTTTAAACTCCTAATGAAATGCACTTTAATTAGCACTCCAAAGCCACGTGGCTTCTTATGTGATTTGTGCAGAATCAGCCACTAGATGCAAATTACAACTTTATGCAAATTGGCCAATTCTGCAGAAGTCATGCTAGAACCATATGGTTTTCAGGCATGCATTTGCACAGATTTTATTAGCAGTTTCACAGACTGTGGTCCTTCTTCGTGATGGAAGTCTGTTAAAACCCCTTTCCCCAATTTGGCTCACTTTTGATCACTGACTGAAGAGCAGACTGGAAATCTATCAAGTTAAAATGAGCTGGATTTCCCTGTTCCATTTTCTATGATATCCCTATACCATAGGATGTCATAAGACCCTGTTTTACCTGCCCTGCATCCCCTCTTTTCAGCATTGACTTGAAACTGCAAACTGCTGGGGGAAATTATCTGGTGATTTGGACTGAGCTGTCACCAATATGGGATGACACCCAGCTCTGTGGCTGTGTTTTATCAGGCCAAACAGTGGGTGTTCTGAATCAGTACCTGGGTACAATAATGAACTGAATGAGGACCAGGACTGTATTTAGATAAGAGAGAGGGACTGCAGTGAATGATTCTTCTACAGGATGATATTCAAGTATTTTGGAGATAGCTGTGCTCCCCACAGTGATCAGTTTTGTCGTCCGGGGCTGCTTTCAAATCCAGCATGGTCACTGGAGAGGAGACATGGTTCTTAATGACACGGAGCACCTCTTATACGCTTAGGCTGATTTACCAACTGTGACTCTGTCCAGTGTAGCAACAGGCACCCATGTTCTGGTAATGTCACTTTTGGATTCCTGCAATGATGAGATATATGTGGCTTTGAAAACAGTCAAGAAACTTCAGCTGTTCCGAAATAGGACAGCCAGAGTGTTAACAAGGACTGGCTGATTTAATCACAGGCTTTTCTACATGAGGCATGTAACTTGTTGCTTCATCATGGCTACATCTGTTTTCTTTGTGGGAGAGTCAGAGTGTCCTTCATGGAAGGGTTTTTTTTTCTCCCTGTGGAGTTTTCCTCTCTGCCTTTCTATATGTTCCTACATCTTTCATTATACAACGTAAGGTGGCATTGTGGTATCAAACAGAATTGTGAAAATACAATAGGCTTCTGTAGTGAAGAAAGGCACCATGTAGGAAAATATCAAACTCTCCTCCATTAAAAAACAACAACAACAAAAATGGCTGGAAAATACAGGATTGAGTCCGGGGGGGGGGGGGGGGGGGGACAATGTCAGGAGAAGGCTCTGTAAACTTCCCAGAGTGAGGGTTCACAAGTTCACAGGTGAAGAAGCTCTATATTATGATAGTGCTATTTGTTGCCAGCCCAATTTCTGGTCCAATTCTAAGTATGGATATTACTCTAGAAAGCCCTAACTGGCTTGGGCCTAGGCTACCCAAAATGGCTCCTCTCACAGATACCCACCTGGGCTCTGAGATAATCTTCAGAAGCCCTTTTCTGGGTGTCCCCACTGAATGAGAGAAGGTTGATGACTAGCAAACTGAGGGGCTTTCTCAGTACTGGTGGCACCTCTCCTTCCCCAGGGAGTTGTAGCCCTTTTGGCACGAAAAGAAGACCTTTTTTTAATTCGTCCAGGGTTTTTAGTCCTTCAGTTTCAATGTGCTTTGCAATCTTGTAACTTGTTATTTATCTGGTTCTATTCTGTTTTAAATGTACAGTTCTTATATTACGTTTTACAATGCTACTGCACTGATTGTTTTAAATTTTGTTTTGTGAATCACCCAAAGAGTCTTCACTAATGAGCTGTATAGAAATGTAATCGATCAATCAATCAAAAAGCAAATGTGTCTTCTGCTCTTTTTGATTACAGAAGCACATTTCAGGTAACATCTAGCTTGGCCCTCACTAGCAAGTACTGTTCAGACTGCAAGGTGCTTTTTGAAGGCTAAGCGGACTGACAAATGATATATGAAACTATGCCTAAATGAAGTCTGCTAATTAGACTGTTTCCTAAAAGGAGCCTACCTAGAGGTTTTCATGTAATCTCTGTGTTTGCCAGGATGTAAATTCTTGGATGCATGATTATAAGTTCTATAAAATGTGATCTTGCTGTTGGCAACTTTGTATTTCTGAGAGTGCCAAGGCAGTCTATGATGCATAAAAGAAAATAATGTCAGTTTCTTCCTTTTTTTCTGCATCCTGCTCCCAATGTGACTTCAGCTTTTGATACATTTGTAATCTAAAGAAAAAGGGGGAGTCAGAATAGTGACAGGTTGCAGTTTCTGCATTGGTTTGCAAAAGATCTTCAGCCAGCTTCCTGTTTTCTAGACCTGGCTCCTGGTCCAGTCATCTTTGGAAATAATGAAACACATGATCATCCCTTTGGGTCTTTTCCCTAGAGCCCCCTGGAGTCCCTCTGTTTCTTCACCTTTGTAACCTGCCTGTTCTGAGTCTTCAACCTAAAGCCATTTTTTTTTTACAGTCCCATCTTAGCTTTTCATTTTGGTGGGAGGGACCAGGGGAGGCCCAGACATCCTTGTTTTCTTGGCTCCATATAGTAATCAAGACCTTCTGTTAAGCAGACGCCATTTCTCGTGTTTGCAAACCTCTCCTTTTTTGCTTTTTTCTTAATACTTCTTGATTTCCTCACTTTGGGCAGTTCCTCATTTTGGATGCCCAATAGTTTGTAAGCAGACTCTTGCCTAGGCTGGGAATGAATTCTAGTCTTCAGAAGGCATGCTGTAACTGACTGGTTGTGGGCACACCTTGGAGCACTTCTAGTTGTGGGGTTTCTTCAGGGACTTGGATTTTTCAGTCAGATTCTCTCTATGTCCACACTGCTCATCTTTCTTCTAAACTGCTGGTCCTGCCTTTATCTCATCTGGCTTGACCTTCACTGGTCTGCACAGGAGACTCTGCCCTCTTGCTGAACTGCCTTGGAGGTGACACTGCCCTTGTCATCCCTGATGCCAGCCATTCCACTGCAAGGTGGACATCTTTGAGAACCACTGGAAATGTTGTGAATCCAGGTGAATGAGTGTCACTGAAAGCAAAATGCATCTTAATCAAAGAAGCTACAATAGTGTTTGTCTTAGAAGTCAGTTTATAGCTGAGGGATAACTCAGCTATAAGCTGAGGTTCCTCCTCATCGGTTAAAAACGGTTCCTGCTCTTCTATTTCTGGCCCATTTCTTTTCACCATTCATGGTAGTGAATGTGGGCCATAGAATGCATCAAAGGAGCAGCCAAATTTCAGCTTGCTTGAAAGCTTAGCAAAGGCAGAATTTCTGGCACAGTGACACCACTGCAGCTTCTTACTGGTCTTCTTATGTCTGCAGCCTAACACAGTAAATCACATTCAATCATTGGATGATGCTGGCAGAGAAGCAGGAATCTGGAGACATATGAAAATGGAAAATAGCATGCATTACAGTTGTTTTTGCAGGACCAGTCTTTCTGAGCAGGGGGAAATTGGACTTTTACAGAATGCTAATTTTTCAGGTCCAAAATAATTTTTAATTTGTTCCAGAAGAACTGTTTCACAGAGAGGAAGGAAAACAGAACTGGAAGCCTGCCCTGGATCCAGAAGTAATTAAATATAGCACAGTCTCATTCTGTAATCTCCTAAATGCAGAAGTATGACCTCCAGATTGCAGAAGCTGTTGTTCAGTCGATGTGTAGCTCCCGCATCATATATTATAATGCTGATATGAACAGGCCTCTCTGGAGAGAAAAGGTGAATGAAAGCAGCTAAACACAATGCTGGAGAAATCAACCTTTCCCAACTTGGTGCTCTCTAGATATATTGAATTGCAGCTTCCATCTATTCCAGCCAGTACTGGCAGATGATGGAAACTGAAGTCTAGTGCAGCGGAAGACTGCAGCTCAAATGGGCAATGACAGCCAGGGTGGTGTAGTGGTGAAGAAGTGTAGTGGGACTTGGACTCAGGAAACCTGGGTTCTAGCCCCTCTCAGCCTCAGAGCTTACTGGCTGACTGACCCTCAGCCCAACCAGCCTCACAGGATGGTGAGGATAAAATTGAGAAGAAGGTGAAAATTATATAAGCTGCCCTGAGTCCCTTGAAAGGTAAAAGGTGAGATATCAAATAAGTAAATAAATACACAGATACATATTCTCACAGATAGACAAACGTTTTTCATTATCTCTGTGTTCATTCTGAGGAAGTAAAAACATCCTTTTGTCAGTGTGTTTTGATGCAGACTCAACTTGATGTAAAGCATCCAAGCCCTTTGGAAATAGGCCCTGAAATGGCAAAGACACTTTGCTTCCCAAGCGGTTAAGACATCTTTAGTGTATGCCTATTAACCTCATGTCAGAAAGGAAATATCCTAAAGGATTTAATAAACTGCAAATGAAATTATATAAAATATTTTTCCTCAGGCGGTTGAGTTTTCAGTGATTAAGAAAATACAATTTCCTGTAATTAAATCTTAACAAGAAATGTTATTAAAAACACTCTGTCCCAGCTTTAGTAATAATTGTCCATTCCCCCAGAACAGTAAACAGAATTAGATTCTGCAACATACACTTTAATCCATGTGTCATTTTGATCAAATTTGCTTTAATAACTTTATCTTGAGAGAAAACTTGAGACAGGGAGTCTGAAACAGGAATCTTTCCACCGTGAATCTGACAGGCAACTCGCTTCATGGGAATGAACGGGATTTATGATGATGTATTACCCAGCTGGATGTGCAGTGCCACTGACAAGCAGCCAGACTTTGCTTCTCCCTTGCATGAGCCTTGGACATTTAATGCAAAGTCTGCTGTACTTATCCTTGCACATTAAAATGCTTCTGTACGCTTTGGTCTCCCAAGAAAAAGAGTGTGGGAAGACAGGCAAGAGTCATAAACCACGATGACTAAACTGTATCTGTCCTCATCTACCTTCACACCACATCCCTGTACTAATGACAAAATACTCCCTCCATGTTCTGCTCCCCTATTTAGAGGTGCAGGTATTATTACTATCGCACCTGCAGTAGGAACATTAGGCTCCAAATAAAGATCCTCTCCCACTGTCCAGCTTCTTAGGAATTATGCATTTCTCTGCTTCCACATAATTCACCATCTTTATGCCAACAAACAAGAGCAGTAACAGGTAGAAAGCAAATCAGATGCAGAGAAATAGAAGAGCAGGAGCCGTTTTTAACCGATGAGGAGGAATATTTATTTTAGTTTGTTTATTTTAAAAGAGCTCCACAAGGATTCCAGGCGGGTAAGAATCTTTCAAGCACACAATATTGCAAGGTAAAGTATACATAATATTGCAACATGAAAGATTGCTTCCAAGATAAAAATGAAAAGATAAAAAATCTCTAGAAAGTGCTTTTTCCAAAAATTGATGCTAAAACATTGCCTGCATGTCAAGGCTTGTTAACATACCTTACTGGCTCATCTCCTTAGCCTGTGTGTCTTACTGTATAGAGGAAGGGCAGTCTATTCCAATTCAAAGATAAATGTAAAGATTAAGAACCATTAGAAGGGAGACCAGGAGTGCTGAAGTTGCCCATCAGCACTTAACACCTGGGCAGCAGTTTGAATGGGCACAGCAGTCACCTGGTCATCACCTCTCCCATTCTTGTGAGATGTACTGTATGTATTAATATTTATTTCTCAGTTTGCACATATACATATGTGCAAACTGAGAAATTCTTTTATTCTTTTAACTGAGACAATTCTTTTATATTTTTTATTTATTTTATATTGTTAATTTTAATTTTATATTGTTATTTTTGTATTTTATTGTATTTTATTGTGTTGTAAGCCGCCCCGAGGCTTCGGCAAGGGGCGGCATAGAAATGTTTTAATAAATAAATAAATAATAAATAAATACATTATCAGATGCAAATTATATACAAACCAGTGTCCTCTTCTGTCCTCTTCTCTTGGTGATGTTTTGGCCCTTTTTGGCAATGTGTAAATCACCACGGTACATCTGAGACCCACAGTAGTTTGTCTCACAACCTGATGCCTGATGCTGCTTGATTCTCAGGTGACCCATGTGACATTCCTAGTCATCTCTGTTGAGTTGTGATACCTCTCTCCCATTGGCTTAGCAAATAATGGATAATGTGGCCTTAGGCCAACTACAGTGGTACTTTGGCTCACAAACACCTTGGTTCACGACCAGATTGGGTCGTGAACAAAAATTTCATGAAAATTTTGACGTGGGTCGTGAACTCCGCATTGGGTGGCAACCAAGATCGCAGCCATCTCCCCATCCCCCTGAGTGGGGAGATGGCCACAATTGCAGTTGCATGCAGGGAAGACGTGAGTGATCACAGGCATACTCGTGCAGGAAAGACGGGCGCAATCTCAGCCATCTCCCCCCCAAACCAATGAGTGAGGAGATGGCCGTGATAGTGCTGGTTGGAGGGGGGAGATGGCCGAGATTGCACCCGTCTCTCCCTCCCCCAGTGCTCCGTTCGTGCCTGTCTCTCTCTCCCCCAGTGTGCCCGCGATCGTGCCCATTTCTCCCGGACCCCCCAGCGCACCAGGATGACCGGCATGTGCAGGGATTATGGGCGAGATCTTGGTCATGCTGGGGGGACAGGGAGATGGCTGCTCATGACCAATTTGCGTCATGACCAGAGTCCTGGAACAGATTAAGTTCGTGAGCCAAGGTACCACTGTACCTTCTCTCAGTGGTAGTTATCCAGTGTAATTCCCATACAGGAATTATGACATATCTTACTCTATAATTTGCATACTTGGCAGATTTAAATATTCTATGCAAAGTACTAGAAACCTAATCACAAGAGAATGAAAAAATCAAGACATTTATTCATTAACTACATTTTTAGCCTTGCATTTCCTAAAAACAACCCAATGTCGATTATAAAAAGAATAAGACTCAAATTGCAATATGTCAAAATACAATAAACACTCAACTTAAAAGACAGATAACAAGATCAAATTCAGTTTTTCAATACTAGAGAGCACTTGGCACAATTAAAGTCAGTCAGGCCCAGAGTAAAAAGAGCACAAAGCAAAAAAATCTCGTGAAGCTGTCTAATGGGAGAGTCAGGACAGAAAGTACCTCTTCATACACAGTACATACTCACTTCCACAGGGCGTAGTGAAGACCACCCACTTGAATGGCTTCAAAATGGGATTGGATGCATTCATGGAGGAGAAGGCTAACAATGATTGCTCAGCTCTTGTAAATTCAAGGTTGTGGCTTCCTTTATGGAATGGGTCCATCCCATAGTTGATCTTCCTCCTCTTCTTTTGCCTTTGACTTAACCTAACATTATTGTCTTCTCCAGTGAGTCTTGCCTTCTCGTGATGTGCCTAAAGAACAACAGATTCAGTTTCATCATTTTGCTTCCAGGGAAGTTCTGGCTTGATTTAAGACTCACTTGTTCATCTTTCTGTCATCCCTGGGCATTCATAACACTCTCTTCCAGTCCCATGTTTTGAATACAACAATTTTCTTCTTCTCTGCTTTCTTCACTGTCCAACTGTCACACCCATACATAATAATCAGGAATACAACGGTGTGGATAATCTTGGTCTTGGTCTCTAATGAGAGGTCCTTACACTCAATCTTTTCTAATTCCTTCATTACTGCCCTGTCAAGTCCCAGTCTTCTAATTTCTTGACTTCAGGCTCCATTTGAATTAATGATTGAGCCAAGGTATGCAAGATCTTTTACAATTTTTGAACAACATTCTGCAAATTCTCAGACATTTCCCACTTTCTTGTGGCAAGAAATTCCAGGGAGAGCATTCATTACAGGTGAGAGAGCACTGAAAAGACTTGTGGTTGGGTGGACTTTTCAGAAATTTGCTTTATTTATAAATATACAAGCAGAGAATACACAGAGGTAAACAGGTATTCCTGTAGTAGAACCAGACCTCCAGAAAGCAACTTGTGGAATTTTCTGGGTCCAGCTAACCTCAAATTTTCAAATGTTCTGTCTCTGTTTTGTGAATTCCAACCATGAACATGGTTTTGTGTTGTCGCTCTGCTCTGACCCTGTTTTCTGACATCTAGAGGACTTTCACCTTCTCCAGGCTATTATAGATATCTTCAAACATGGAATAGAGAATACCAGCTATCAGAAAACCATCTCCTATCATTACTTTTAATTGAGGAATCATCAGTTAACCATTATTAGTCAGTAATCCTCATACTATTGGATAATTGTTCCCATTCTGTCCATAGCTTCAACTTTCCTGCATATATTCTTGTATGTAGCCTTAAGCAGAGGAGTAGGGATATGAGCACTAAAATGTTGTCAAACGGAAGTGTGGCCCAATCTATTCTCTGTCATCCAAGACTGTAGGACACAAAATAACAGACTTAAGTTACAGGAAGGCAGCTTTCAGCTGAACGTCAGGAAAAACCTTTTAACCCTGAGAGCAGTGAGAGGGGGAACCAACCACCAAGGGAGATGGTGGGTTTTTCATTACTGGAAGTATTCAAGTTGAGACTGGACAGCCCTCCGGCAGGAATGCTTTGAACTGGATTCCTGCGCAGAGCAGTGGGTTGGATCTGATAGTCTAAAAGCCCCTTCTAACTTTATGATGCTGTGGATCACTATTTCCCTGTCTGATGTCTTTAAAATACTTGACTGGGCTCTGCCAGTGAAGAGAAAAGCCTGGCTTTACTCTGGATATATAGTTTGGAAGTTTATACATTTCACTGAACTCAGTGGGGTGACTTCCCTGTAATATTTTTAGGACCAGATAGCTAAGTAACCGTTTCCCAGACAGCCTTCTGCTGGTTAGGGTATGCAAGCCTTCAGCTTAAGGAATGAAATAAGAGCCGAGCTCCTTTGCAGTTGAAACTCTGGCGTATCCTTTCCAGTGGAGAATTGACTAAACAAGGGCTCTGTCAGCTGGCTGACAATTTTCCAGCCTAACCTGAAATCAGCCTGACAGCAGCTGGGCTGTCTGTTCACCTAGGGGCTAATTTTTAAAGCTGGTAATGGGGTCTCATCACTGTCATGTCAGATTATGCTATTCATTCCCTGGCAAGCCTAAAAGACGGTGTGTGTGGGGGTGTGTGGTAATCTCAGGGGAACAGGAGGCCTCCCCTGGCTCCTTCTGACCATTGCAGCCAGGTTTTGGTCATGCAGAGCCATGGTGAAAATAAAATAAAATAAAATAAAATACCATGTGGGAAAATGCGTTGCCGAAGACAACATTAGTCAAGCTGAAGCTATGCGATGCTGGGTGTAAACAAAGTCCTATACAAGAAGAACCTGCTTTCTTCATCTTTCTTCAGAGAAGATACCAAGACGGTGGTGGGTAAGGCAGGTTCTCCTGGGAAGTGGCATCAAGCCCCCAGATGCATCACAGTAAGTAGCTTCCAGCTTCCACACACGTAATGACAAACTCAGTGTGATGCCATTCACGCAATTAGTGATTGCTCCATTGGCTGCAATTGAGGTTTGCCCACCAGATGCTAATAGTGTGGGTAGGCCTGAGAGATGAACCTCAGGAGACACACGGGCTTAGCATAGCCCACCTCCCATCCAGTGCCTGATCCAGAAGGGGGGCCTGCATGTGCATTTGATTTTTTAAAACGTTATTCATGCAATTCCTAATAGCACTGATTATGTCATGTCTGCTTTGGTCCTTTGAAAGTAGCAATCCCTTTTGTGAAAGTTGAGTTAAAATGAACGTACACCTCCATTTTCCTCTGCTATGTTGATGATAAATGTTCAATAGATAGGCCCTGAAAGTTTGTTGAATACTCACTGAATATTTGATATCAAGTGATATTTGACATTTGGCATTCAACAGTATTAAATAGTTAATTGAATTGCAGGGCTATTTAACTTCCTTTGGCCTGAGGGCTGAATTCAATTTTGCAGAAGCTCTTAAGGGTCATATTCTGGTGGTGGGCAGGGCCAACAGTGAAATGGAACAGGGCCAGATTTCCAGAAATAGTAACCTATTTTAGTTTAAAGCACTTACTGCCAGTTTTTAAGCCTTAAGAAAGGCAGTTTACCCTTTTCAAAATGGGGGAAACCCTGTGCACAAGTTGAGAAACCCATGGGCAGGGGAAAGGGGTGGGGCCCTCTGGGGAACCCCAGAGGGTCCATCTGAGACTCCAAGAGGGCAGGATTTGGCCTGTAGGTACAGCCAGCTTAACATTTATTTCAGCTTTACAAGGACCTGTAAGCACTCATCTGTTTCAAGACTGATTCTTCAGACTATCCGTATGAGTAGCTTAATTTGTATCCTGATATCTATGCTTCTATCCAAGACTCTTTCGACAGCTGGCTTGCCACCATTGTCAGTAGAAGGACACCTGAATTTCCAAAAGTGTTCAGTGAAGCTCAATGGTGGAAGGTTCAGGAACGATAACTGGAAGGACTTCTTCACACACCACAACTTTAAAAAGAAATTAGACAAATGTATGGTGGATAAGGTTATTAACAGGTACTAGTCATGATAGCTATATGCTACCTTAAGTATCAGCCTGGCTCTGCATATGAGTTGCTGGGAAAAACAAGTGGGAAGATGCTATTGCACTCATGTCCGGCTTGTGCATTTCCTACGGGCATCTGGGTGAGCACTGTGGGAACAAAGTGCAAGACAAGATAGGCCTTTGGTCTGATCCAGCATGAGCCTTATATTCTCATGTGACATGCAACAATTACAACAACCTCCTTGCAGAGAACAGCCACACCCATTGGATTCTGACAGACATCAGAATCCTGTTTCACGGGGAAAGTGCACTATTTATTCATACCAGGTTTGCACAAAAATTCCACCATGCATTAATACTGAATGTGGCGTGATGTACTTTAAGGATGCAATGTACTGACTTGTACTGAACCTAGCCAATAGTGTATGGCCAAAATGGGTCTCTCTTAAGCACTAGTTGGGTTTGCCTGCCCCAGTTCTTCACGGCTTGCTCCTGATCCTTAACGTTCTCCTAGACCCACCAACATTATCTATGCATCCTCCCCCACCCGCTTTCCCACACCTGCACCTCCTAATAGAACTCTCCTCACCAATCTTACCTGCTGAGCAGCTTCTGCCTCCACGGGACAAGTCAGGACAAATGTCCTATATGTCTGATAGATGGGCTATTTATAATATGTTACCAGTGATAATTGCTTGGCTATTCCAGCATTGTCCATAAACCTGTAGAGGGGGTTTGATCTGGCATTTAAAATATGATGGTGAGCCAATTAGTTTACCTTACCCTTTCTTCTCTCTCCTGCTTGTCTACAACAGAGGCTGTCCTTTTAACCAATGAATCTTTGCAAAAAGTATCAGATCCAATTGTAATTCTGCCCCAGCGAAAGCTATTAATGGTTTCTGGAATTAGTTCCACATTATTTCAGGGAGGTGGCATTGCAGTCTCTGCAAGCTACACACTCCGTCAACACACTTTGCTGGCCAATTTCTTATCTGTTGGATTCTAAAATGCCTATCTCTGACAAAGTGTTTGTACAAACTGCCAGATCCTCTCTCTGTGTGACACTGCAGGCATCTCTTGCTTGATCTGGCAACCCCCTCCACAAACCCACCACCGCATTCTCCCAGTGCATATTGTCATGAGCCAGCCAAACTCTCTTTGTGCTAGATTGGGAATTCATGTCTTTTATTTAAAATGAATGCCTGAGAACCAGGTTTGTGTGCCAAGGCAGTGGGAGCATTTGGGGGATTGTTCTTTACAACAAACTGTGTCGCTTGTGTTATATGCCAGGTCCTAGAACGGTTGATGGACCCAATTCATCCTTCATGTGACTGTCTGCAAATTGGCAGCTAAGGCACTAGCATTTGCTCTGACATGCGAGGGAGAGGAGAAATGGACTCGTTCTTTCTCTTCAAAGAATGGATTGAAAGATAAGAAATAAATGCTTGCCACAGTGGGTGTTTTCAGAAGATTTTTGTTGTTCAAACTGTCCTAGAAAATGGGACTTTCAGTGAGTTCTGTGGGTGCTTCCAGATGAGACTGTGGGTGAACTGCAAGAGGATCTAGATGTTGTCATCTTTCAATTGCAACCCTATTGTGTCTTCATACTGCTTTTTCTATATTTTTTTTTAAATCCAGAAAAAAAAGCAAACACATCCATTGAGCAACTCATGAAATAAAGTACATCCATATCTATGTGGAATGGTTCCAAGCCCTTCGGAAGATGTATGAAACCACAGATAATTTATACCTGCTCTGAATCTTCCACCATTCAGGTATATAAGCTTGAATTCTAATATTTGTAACAGTACGAGAAAATCTTCTACAACAAGTTCTTGTTCTAGGTAGGGGCCCATATCAGTTTCCTGAAATTGTGCTGGCATAAGGGGATGCAGTTGATGCAGTGGTTTAAACTGCTGTGCTGGTGGGCTGGTTGAAGGGTGAGTTCCCATTGCTCTGCCCCAGCTCCTGCCAACCTTGCAGTTCGAAAGCATGCAGATGCAAGTAGATAAAAAGGTGCCACTTTGGTGGGAAGGTAGCAGTGTTCCATGTATTTCGGTGTTTAGTCATGCCGGCCACATGACCACGGAGACTCTCTGCGGACAAACGCTGGCTCCATCGGCTAGGAAACGGAGATGAGCACCACCCCCGAGAGTCAGGCATGACTGGACTTAATGTCAAGGGGAAACCTTTACCTTTACCTTTTAAGGTTATGCTAGAGCAACTGTTGGAACTATAGGGATCTATCTTAATTCCTGACTCCACTTACCCTCAGATTACATGAGAGCAAGTACACCTCATAGCAATTTTAACCACTTTCCAGCTGGCATAAACTGTTGTGAGACATCTCAGATAGATCTAGAAGTGGGAGAGGATGGAAATCTAGGCACAACAGAAGTACTGACTCCCAAGTGCATATCAATCGCCTCTCACTTTCCTGTGTGGATTGCAAACTTAACACATTTAGTTGAAACTGTCTAAATAAAGACACCAATTTAGAATAGCCCATATTTGCAAACAACTAATCTTGAAATAATCTAAACAAGCTGTTGTGAGATAAAAAAGCCTAGCCTTCTTCCATTTTACATCTTGGGGGAATAAACAATATCACAGTGCCTGACTCCTATTCAGCTTTCTCCTCCATAACAGACATTGTGTCTCGTGATTTCAGACTTTACAGGAAGTGCTGCCAGCCAGACACACAAGTCACTCTCTGTAACATTCATTGCTGTCTGTCTTTTTCTTGACAAGATATTTTCTGCATCTTAAAAAGTGGGCAAACTCTCTGTGTCTCATCTATGGCTCTAGCGCAAATTTTGCAGTGGAGAGAGGCACAGCTAGGGGCTTCTCTACACAAGTGATCTATTGTGAGCACAAGATCTCTCACTCTTGGGAGTTTGCGGGGCCTTTTCACAACGCTGTTGTCCTCCAGGGCTTCTCCCAAGTTCTCCAGCCTTTTTGCAGGGGAGGTGGTAGAGCAAGGAGACTGGTATAACATTTTAAATCACAAGAACCCAGAATAAAAGCTGCGTGAAAAGACAAAGACTTGTGATACAGCAGCACTTTGTGGTTGGTTAATAGAATAACTAGAAGGCAGAGAAATACAGCCTCCTGAAAAAAGCCCCATGCTGAGGGTACATTTTTCCTCTTCAGAGAAATCAAAAGAAGATGCCTCTGTAACATGTATAAAAGCCATAGCAGACCAGGGATTTGAGGAATCTTCTGGCAAAGAACCTCCTTATTATGTACCTCAGCCAGTTTCTCCTGCATGGGATCTAAGGCATGGGAAAGCCGAGGAACATAGGAAGCTGCCTTCTACTAAAGTCATACTAATGGTCCATCTAGCTCAGTATTGCCAACACTGACTGGCAGCAGTTCTCTAGGGTTTTAGGCAGAAATATGGGGTTTAAACCTGGAAATTTTTGCACACAAAACCAGTGCTCTACCATTGTGCCATGGGCCCATTCCCAATTCTGCTTAACTGCCATTCTGCAATGCATTTTCTAACATGAAAAATACCTTTGTATAGAAAACAAATAAAACCAAAAATAAACCCAACCCTACCTATAGGAAGCTGCTCAGAGTGAGACATAGGTAGTATAGCTATTAAATAGATGCATTTGGACCATACACTACAAACTATTCTAAATAGGAAGTAGCTTTTGAAAACAGCACTTTTTGTGACTTTTTGTCAGCAACCTCCTTCATTTCTTGCTCCTTTCTTCTTCTATGAGAACACACACACCATGATGTAAGATCAAAGGCCTTACAAGCTGCCACATTCGGATTTCATCAGAGACACCCATTTGCTTCCAGTCGCTTCAGCAGATCCCCCACTGTCTGCAAACCTCTCATCCAAAGGTAAGTTATCCCCCCAGCAGAGACCCCTGGCATGGGTCTATTGGGATGGGGCTGCACCCAACAGGACTCAGGCGTCCTACTTCCTTGAAAAGCCTCTAGACACATCAGTAGACAAATGCATCATGTCCCACGGTTCTGACAGCATCAGGCAACAGTGCCAGCTTTCATCACAACAAAGATGGATGATCTGAACAAATGCGGGAAGGGTTCAATGCAAACTAATGATTCAGCATCCCCAGCAGTGTGGAAAATGGGCAGTGGCTTGAGTGATACTTAGGCATGGTCTCATTTGAAGACAATGCTTATGTGTATTCAATGTATTTGATAAGCTATGGAGATGCATTTCCACCTGCTTTTTGACTTGGCAAATGCCTGACTCTTCAGAGCTGTGGTTTGGCATCTGTGTGCTTGTATGAACATGTCCCATTCTTTTACCTGGAGCCCTACACGGAATGGATTGATAATCTGTCAAAAAGTAGAACTGAACACATAATCAACATTACATGCCTTGAAGTTTCTAAAATTTCAAGCCCTTTATTTGTGGGAAGAGTCATTTAAGTCAAGCCAAATATGAAAAAGACTGTCCAAACCTTATTAACACAGTATGACACCAGTGGGAAGTCGTAGTGCTAAGACAGGTTGGTTCTAAGGACGCCTGTGTGCTGTGAATTATGGACAGTGCATAGAACTAATTAACTTGGTTGCTGATGCTTTTCCTCCTGCCTTGGGTTGCACCATTCTTGTAGTAAACAGAGTCAACTGAATTATCAGCCATGAACACAAAGTTCAGTATATGACCGGTGCAGTTTTCCTCCAAATGCAGCACTCCACTAGCTTGCAGCTTGGTTGGGAAACTTCGCCTGTGCGGAGCTTTCTCCCATTAGGCACTGGCTGGAGGATTGCTCCAGCTGCCAGGGATGGATTGAATGCAGTGAAGCCGGAGCTCCGGGAGGTGGACCAGATGACGCCAGGGTCAAGGCCACCTCCTGATGGGTGGGGTGCGCATGTAGCCACACCCCCATGCAACCTGGCCCATAAAAGGCTGGGTGGTGCTTTGACAGATGCTACAGGTAAACCAAACAGGTTAATGAGGGAGCTCTTAGCAATGCACTTCAGGTGTTTAGGAAAACTTGATACTCCCTAAGGCTCTGAGGGAGAGAGTCAAAGTCAGCAATGAGGTTTCTGAAGCAGCTTCATTTCTCTCTCTCTGCCACCACTGTCTCCTCGGAAGCAGGGATAGAGCCCGTGTGTCCTGATGGCCTCTGAAGCAGTGGGAGAGAGGACAGTTCTAAAATCCATAGCAAGAGGCGTTATCTTTTCTTCTTGGCTTGGGGAAAGGAGTTGCTGTGCTGCTCACCCAGGCAACTCTGGAGACCTTCGGGGTATCCCTGAGTATTCTGTGCTCAAGAAATGGAGGCAGTCACAGTGAGAAGAGTGCAAACTTCCTTTTGCTTACATATATTCTGCACCCATATGTCATAATTCTACTAAATACTCTGTGTAAGGGAACATCATGCACAAGACATGTTCACCCTCACACAGGAAGATGTAGCCATTCTTCTGGGCCCTCTTTGCTGGGACAATGGATGCACTGGCAGGGAGTTATACTGGCAAATCCAAGCTAGTACATCTTTTGTGGGAAGGTCACAGCTTGCATTCCACCAGCTGTATTTTCTCTGGCAAGGGCATAGCTTGCATTTAACCAGCTGATGCATTCCTGTTCTAAAACTGCATATGTAATGTAACTCAAGTATAAGACTGTGACTTAAAGCACCAGCAACTCTGACAATGCAATAGAAACAACACTCTGTAAGCATGCAATCTTTTACTCTTAAGCAGCACTGCAAATCTTCCTCACCAAACTTCTTGGTAAGATTTCATGTCACTGTTGTTACATACATCCCATATTTTCTACCTGACCCTTAAGGTCATCTGTTGAGTTCCTTCTCAGCGACCTTCCCCCAAGAAGGTGGTGGCAACCAGGAGAAGGGCCTTCTCAGTAGTGGCACCCCATCTCTGGAACATGCTTTCTAGAGGTGCTTCTGGTGCCATCTTTGAAATCACATTGACACCAGGTGAGAAACTTCTATTTTCTAAATATTTTAATGACCATTGAGTCCATGAGTCTTATTGCTGAACCAGTTTAAATATTGTTTATAAATCGTTGTTGTGCCTGGTTGTTTGTCATTGATTGTTGATTGTTAAATTGTTATTTTATAGTCTTTTAGGTATATACTGTTTATACTTTTTTTTAGTATTTTAAGAATTATTTTTATGATTTTAATATTTGTAAACTGCCCAGACAGCCCTGGGGGCTATGGGGTGGCATATAAATGAAATAAATAAAATAAAATACTAAACTCTGGAGAATGTCCTGGAACAGAACTCTATGGAAAATACACACTGGCTTTCTGCTTTTCTTTCCCCCTCAAACAAGCATTCTCAGAAAGGGATAATGACAGAATTTGCTAACATTTGTCAAGAAAACAGACAAAACAAATGTTCACTGTGGAAGTTTGAATTTTCAGGTGTTCAGTTCGAGTAAATGAGTATTCAGATTTGATGCGTGGATTTGAACAGCGATCTTTGATTAATCTCCAGGGAGGAATCTCCCTCCATTCCTCCCTCTGCGCCATGTTTTTTATGCCACAGCTAATGCATTCTCTAGGGTGACAAATGGCAGCATCTCCAGGACACTCATTGGCTATGCAGAGTGCTTCACATCTGAACAGTTAGGAGAACGAGCTGTGAAGCACATTTGATTTAACTTAGTTTCCAGCCGTGAGCACCAGGACCAGGGGAAAGGGAAAGTGGGAAGGGGGAGGGGAAAATCAGGATGATGGAGATGGAGATGGGAGGCAGGACTGGTGAGGCAGAAATGCCCAAGTTTTCTGAGAACGGACTGTGGAAATGCTAGGTGCAATGAGCCACAATGCGTGTAGAAGGGGTAGGGTCAGCAACATGTCCTGCAATGCAGTGTAGCCTTTGGCTGCCTCTAGACCCCAGAGCCCAGCCATGACATGGGTGCAAAACAGAGGCTGAGGGCTGACAAAGGAGGCACTAGGCCCAGACGTCACTGCTGGAGTGGAGACCCCAGAGCCCAATCTGTCCCTCGGCTTGAGATGCTGGAGACTCCTTGAATCAGAGTACCTTGATCCTGTAGCTAGCTACTGGCACCCTTGAGTTTGGGTCTGGCCAGGAACCAGCACCCTTGCCCCCAAGGAACATGCATGAACAGAGGCACTGTTAAGGGAAGGCCCACTAGGGCTGGAGCCCCAAATCTTTCCTTTGGAGCCCAAATTTTGGGGAGGCCATTTATCTCACCATCCTGTGCATGGGCATCTGCTGAAATAAAGTTACGGGCCCCCTGATGATCTCTCTTGCGTCTGATCGCCCTCCTGCTGCACTCCCAAATTTCTGTGGGAGGTTTTTTTCCTGAAATAAAATGCCCTCTTCTCCATTCATACATCCCTGCCACGCAAGCAGCACCCCCTGCATGAGCTCCAGGGGTCGGGGACAGGGCTGTAGTCTCTGCTGTCATGCAGGGACACTGTTCCCCACCCTGGCAGAGGGCAGTGCACTGAACACACGAGGTCCCAGCTTCGACCCCCTGCATCTTCACATCAAGGATCTCTGGTAGCAGCAGCTGTGAGAGCTTCAGTTTTGGACACAAAAGAGGCACTGCAGGCAATGACAATGCTGGGCTAGATGGACAGCTGGTCCAACATCGCGTAAGGCAGCTTCGTTCAATCTGACATAGATCTGCTCCATTTCAAGTGGCTTAATGTCAAGTTCTATGAAATATGTCAGAAAAGGGAGGATGACTTTCCGCCTGTCCTTTCTGCAGCATCAACAGATGCTTTTCACTCTGTCCCTAGAATCTTGTCAGAGATAACTTTTCCCTTCCCCAGAGATGGAAGGCGCTGCTGGTTGGAAGTCAGAAGGGCTTAATAATTAATTAGCGATGGAATCGTAGCCGTATTTCCGGGATTTGTATTTTGGCAGCCCTTGATCTTACATAGCTTACTTTGGCCTGTTGCCACAAAAACTGACAAGTCTGTACAATTATATCCTGATGCAACTATGTATAAGTTGCATTTTTAGAAGCCAAAGCCTCTGCACTGTTTTCAGGTTTAGTTATTTAATTATTCCGTGCCTTGTTTCACCACCTGTCAAATAGGCGAATTTATTGCCTAGTACCTTTTAGGGGTACTAAAAGGCAAAGGATGTGAAGTGCTCAAAAGGGAGTCTATAAATTCAGGCACAATTTGATTATTCCGCATGACGGCAACTACATTTATGCACATTTCCCACAATTATGGGCTTTTGTTCCTGACCTTTGGCAGGCGCAACATTATAATTTTTGGTGTGGTGGACAGAAGTAGCTCCTAGCATAATATTCAAGCCAAAAGCAGTTTGTGCATGAAAGAAGGGTTGAAGAAATTCTTGCAATAAATAATGTGTGAGTGCCAAGTACATAGTGTTAGAGATACTAATTTCACACCTCAAAACTAGGCAACAAGCTTTTTTTTTAATGCAGTATCTTCTATTCCTTTCCCTTCCCCAGAAATATTGTTCCAAAAATTAGTAAATTTTATCAGAAAGAAGTGAGCAGAAGACAAGCAATCTCTGGACTCTTCCATTGGTCAGGGGACAAGAACCACTGGGAAACTGCACCCTGTGCTCCCTAAGTAAATATATATCAGTATTTTCCCTGTGCCTTTTTCATAGCACTGGAACACAGGGTGATAAGACATTATATTCTTTTTGGTGTCAGGTGAAGACCTTTTTATTTTCCTGTCATTTTAAAGTTTAATTGGTTTTAATCTGGAGTTTAATTTTTTTCAAATTGTTGGATGCTGTGGTGTTTTGTTTTATTCTGCTTGTTTTTTATTGTAAGCCATTCCAAGATGCTAGTAGTGGATGGGTTAGAAAAGCTTTTAATCAATAAATAATAAATAAATAGATGGTTGGGACAGTTAAATGAAAATACTTATTAACTCAGTTAACTTACGAAAATCATTGCTACAAGATACGGTGATGCTCCCTGTTTAGTTCTTACTAAAAAGAACGTGTGGATAGGTTCACGGAGGATAGTTTCTTTACTCGTGCCTTTAATCCATGAAAACTGTGCAGAAGTCGTGTGCTCAGAGTCTGTGTTTCTCTGGATTCCATGTACTGCTGACAAACAGTGGGGAGAGCTGACACTTTTGTGCCCTGTTTTGAGTGGCATCTGCTTGGCCAGGAACAACCGGGGCCCTCGGTGTGGCTGACGCATGGGATTTTGCTGACCGCATCCTCTCGCATTCCATGCCTAGAAGCTGACCAGGGTGGCCATCAAATCTTACTGCGGAGAGGACAACATTGTCCACCACACTTGAGGGCAGTGGGCTAGCGCAGGGACACAGGGCAGCTCACGTGACACAGACAATGGTGTCCTCTCACACCTTACCACTTGTCCATCTCCCGGCAGCTGCCATCAGAGGCAGCCCTATTACTCTGACTAATAGAAGGGTAACCTCGGGCCTCAGTCTGTTCAAACAGGGCTGATCTCGCAGTACTATGTTTGGAAAATGATTTCTCCTGCACTTTTTCATGTTCCCTTTTTTGACAAAGTTACAAGGTAAAAAGGTCGGCTACAAGCTTACATGGATGACTATGATGGAATACCTAAAAATACTGACGCTCCCCCCCTCCCCCTATTAAAGGATAAAAAGAAAAATGAGATGCAGTGTGAAACAACAGAGAACCATGTAAATCAAACAGAGGTGGAATGGATGCGCCTTCTCCGGGCCTCAGCCATGAACAATTACTTATTCAGATAACAGATTATTAGTGGAGAGAGACAATCACTTTTGATATATATGTAACTCAGCCTGAGAAAATATGTGAAAAGGCATCTGGCTTAGCACATAGTGGAACTGTTCCAGATGTTTCCATCTGGCACCATGCTGGTTGTTTGTCAAAGCAAAAAATGGGATATGTCAGAATTTTTCTTGAAAAATAAGAGTAATAGTTAAAGTCATGACTCTCCCTATTTTAACATGTCTTTGCATTCAAAGTGCATTGAATAACCATTATTGCTAACTTAAAATGTGGATACAATATTTCGCTGTATATTATGTCTATCTGCATGATCATTCAAAAGCTGTTCAACTGCATTTTATCTTTTACAAACGGGGTCTCTTTCAGGAAGCATTGCATGGTCTTCTGGATCTGTGCAGGATGATGTGGCGGAGTGGCATATACTTCTCCACACCTGATAAGGGGAAAGTTTGTGTTTTTTATCAAACTCAGATCATACTGACTGGAATCCAGATGATACTCAGCTGGAGCTTGGAAACTCTTGTCAGAGCTTCTTCACACTTTCACATGCCACTGCAGGCTCATCAGTATTTGACTGGCATTTTGCTTTGGTAAACACATGAAGTACAATGGGAAGGGGCAGATTCCCAAACAACAAGGTGTTCATGCTGTACTCGTGCTGGGGAGCAGTACCTGGATGCATTCAATACAATAAGCCATGATGGCTTATCAACAAGGGATGGCTTGTCATGTGGTCTGAACCCAGCCAGAGTGGTTAACCAACTGAGCATGCTACTGGGTTCAGACAACATGTTATGAGAACCCAGTCATTGGTTAGCTATGGTTGTTCAATAGCTTTATCACAACATGCTTTCCTACCACACATGGTAAGTTTGTTGCAAGCACAGCACACATTGATTAAATCCTGTACCATGTTGCATTAGCAGTAGCTGTGATTAATTGTCACTTGCATATACAAGTCTTGATGGAGGTATCTGGAGGAATACACATCATCTAAAAATTATGAAATAATGGAACACAGCAAACAATTATGTAATGTACACGGTACTTACTAAAGGAAGCAGAAAAAAGAGACTTTGGCACATTTTCATTTGTAAAACAGAAATGGTGTCAGTTGAACATTCCTATGAAGAATTTGAAAAGGAAAATAGTGATAAACTGGCATTTTGGAATAAACAGAGCCCAAAATGATAGAGGCAGTCTGGAGAATGAGGAAAATTGTGCATTTATTACCACACATTTTCTAGACAATATCTACTATCCATCCATCCACCTATCTACATTTCCTTTCCAAAGAAATGATCAGAGCAATATACTGTATTTATAGTATCCAGTAAGTCTGATGACCAGAACACAAGACTTGCAGAATCGTATTCCAAACAACAGTTGCATTTTTGCATGCATTTTAAGTGGGTAAAATAGCATTTTAAATTGCAAACTTCCTCCTATTTTGAACAAGTTGAGGGTTGAGTATTTATTTAAGGTTTTTATGGGCCATTCAATTAGCCTTTGTTCTCAGAATGGTGAACAGTTTAAAACAATATAAAAGCATTATAATCATATAACATAACATAGGCAGTTAACTTCATGGAGTGCAACATTATCAACAATAACAATATAATACAAAAATACAACCACATCACAAAATATCAATAATATAGAGATAAAACCCAGTATAAAATCCAATAATATAATCAATTGCCACTATATTATAAATGTTTTTTAACACTTGGAATGCTTCTGGGAAAAGAAAATGGTTTAGACTGGCGCCCAAATATATGAAGAGTTGGCACCAGGCACACCTCCTTGGGGAGCTGGTGAGAACTCTCCTCCTAGTGGCTACCTTCTTACTTCTTTTGGAGGTGGTTCCCCAAGAAGGACCTCCATACATGACATCAGGGCCCAGGCTGGTGTATATGGGAAGAGAAGCTCCTTTGTATTGGTTCAAAAGTGCAAAATTAGGTAAGTGTACATTGAAATGCAGACCAACAAATTTCTCCCCCACCCCTATGTGAGGCAAGGGGATGTAGTGTTCAGGCGCTACAGAGATCAGCTGATACATTGACAGCAAAGGAGGAGAGCTGGCCTTATCACCGGCACTGTGCTGTGCCTTCTGCCAAGAGAGTGAGAGCAGTGTCTGTATGTGCTCCAAGAGAAAAGATCAGGATAAGATAAATAAGGAAAGGTAAACATGGAGCTCCAGGAAAGTATGTAACAGTTACCATAGTTACCCAATACGAGGCAAGTAAGCAGGTTTAAGTGAGCAGTGCCTATTCCATGGAGTGCTTGCCAGGGAGCTGGGATGTAGTGAAAAATGTGATATCCACGCTGGACTGTGAAGCTGTGAGATCCTGGAATTAGGGGCATTCTCTTAACGCATGGCGCATCTGGCAACGCTTACCTCAAATAAGTGGGACATGAGAAAACGTGCTCCTTGGTGTTTTTGCTTTCATTTACTGACCAGTGGGAGCCAAATGAGAGACCGGCTAAGCTGAATAGGACATTTTGCTATTAAATTGGCAGGAACCTGTAAGAACACTAAGGTGTGCTGGCAACACTTGAGCTTGCTACGTACAGAATTTGGGGTGATACAAATGCATGTTGGTTTATTAACCAAATGCTAAGATTCTTTGGCAGAATTTTTTCGAAGGTGTCCAGAAAGGTGGTGGTGGTGGTGGGGGGGGGGTCAAAGATTTCTTAGCCTGAAAGGTTGGTGTAAGGAGCCTACAATCAGGGGTGGGCAGCCTGTGACCCTCCAGACAATTAGATAATGGGGAGGGATCATGACAGTTGTGTGGCAAAATTTCTGGAGGGCCCTAAGTTGTCCATTCCTGCTATAAATAATAACAATATGACCATTTCTTTCTTTCTTAAGAACCCATTTCTACTAGAACTTTTCCCTCCAGAAGAAAAGATTGCTTTATTCTGTAACAAAAATGCATTTTACCCCACAAGGAATCTGGCCAAATGTACATTAATGTTGGGAGATTTTTTCATTTTGTACTCTACCTATGCTTAGCTTAAATCTGGCTAACTTAAACCAGATTTTCAGTGGGAACATGTCATCATCTCAGAGAAGAGAGTATCCCTATAGACACATAGGTAACGCCAGTTGGTTGTTAGTCCAATAGGCCTACCTGAGTGGGTAGGATCGCCAACAAAAGAAACACCTTTAGGACAGTAGTGACCACACATCTCCTGGATCCTCATCCAGTTTTGTGCTTGAGCAGCGCTCTGTTTCCAATTTCAGCTCTCTATCCTCAATACTGAAATAGTAATACTGGTGTTCCTTATACGGTTGCCATAAAAAACACTGATAATAATGTTTCAATATGGAAGATTACAAATATGCAAAAAACCATATGCACAAGTATTAGTATGAAAATAGACTAGTGATTATACTGGTGAATTTTGAGAATCTTGATTCTCTTGTTTCATAAAATTAATATATTTAAGTTAGACATTACTATCTCTCTATAAAAAATTGTATTATTTCCCATGCCATTTCAATACATAATATCATTTTGCACTCAGAAATCTGACTGCTGATTTGGTGCCTTGTATGTGATTTTACCGGCAGCCTTCAGGTTGTTCTGTGCTCGCTACTGTCGGTCACTACTGACTTGAGACATATTTGAAGTGACAACTTGGAACTGAAATCTTCATGGTCTGTCAGTATTTTGCCTTCCCAATGAGCTGTAGCCAAACTGATGCACAATGAACTTACTGTAACTGCACAGCTGTGTGCGTCATTGCGGAAGGCAAGTGGGCCTTTATGTCTGGCCTCCTTGGCACACCGGCCTTGGATGGGTATCTCCTGGTTGAGTCACAGCATCCTAAACTCTTCGGCTGCAAACACCCTCCGAACCTGCCTTTGCTGCCCTCCAACAAGTTTTGACAAAGATTAGTGGGCTGCTCCCCAGAGAGGGCATGCTGTGCCGAGTTAATAAAGCACTGCTCAAAATGCTTAATAATTAATCAGCCTCCGAATCTTAGTTAACCATTTGAAAATAGTTCATAGAAGAATATGGTTCAGAAATTCCTAGCACAAGGACCCACTGAGCCATGTGCAGGTAGCTACCTGGCTATTTGTAGAGCACTTCTTGATGGGACTTTTATTGTATAATTGCTGCATCTCATTCACAGGATGTTATGGGGTATTCCGATGTTGTCCATATCTTCTGTTGATAATCCTCCTGAGTTTTTCCTGTGCATTTTCTTATCACAGAAGATGCGCTATGACCAGATGACCTCTGTGTTGGCTTATTCTGCTGCCCAGGTTCTTAATTGTAGCCAGACCACCTCAGGTCCCAGCTCAGCCTTCGTAGTGTTCTTTTTCACAAAACCCAGCGTGGACTAGACAGGCCTGCGAGCAGAGTGTGCTTTCAGATGAAGACTGCCCTGTGTAGAGTAGGGCACATGGCTGGTATTACCAGTATGAACTATCCCAACTGATCAAAACTTTATGCCTCCAAAATAGTAGGATCTAATCTCCTCTTTCAAGATGTCTCAAAGGAAATATATTCACTATTTTGGCTTCCATTTTGCAGACATTTCCTAATGAAAAACACTCCTAATGTCTCAGATCCAAAGCACTACTTATTTAGGTATAGCCAAAGACTTCTATTTGAGTCCCATGCCAGAAACTCCCTTCATTTTCAAAACTAGTTTGTAAATGAGGAGAGAAGGCTGATACTTGAGAAACAAAAATCTAAAGCCCTGTAGAACATTTCTAACTAGTTGTGGAATTCTTTGGGACTTGACTATTATATTTCCATCTCTATAGTCTTGACATGCAAAAAAGGATAATTCAGTTTTCTCTTTCTGAGCCCTATCTACTTCTCCAGGAATACTGAAATATTAATGTTTATTCCTGGTCATGCCTGTGTTAGCCATTTTATCAACATTATTTTATTTATTAGCATGGCATTGATAAGTCATCAAGCCTCAAAATACGCTGCTGTCAACTTGTACAGCAAAATGGATACTTCAAGTTTTCATTAAAATTTCATGTTTATCAGACAACAGAGACATCATTATTCCTATTTCATTTCATGGCAGTTGCCTCTGCTTAAGCGTGAATGTCACAAAAGGCCTGCCCAGCATCGGGCTCTCTTTGCCCCATGAGTAGGATTTCCATGAGTGGAAAGAGCAGCAAAGGAAAGACTTCTAGCGTGCTGGATAGACGTTTTAAAAATCTGCTTTGCAGAGTCACACATGTGATCCCAGAGACGCATTTTAGTCATTGCAGCTTATGAACCACCAAGAATGAGAAAAGGCATCATCAGAAAAAGAAGACAAACCAAGACACTGATGTGCCTAAAACGTGCATAGGCTAATTTATGGGTATAGATGCACACACAGAAATAATGATTCTCATAAAAATAGAAATGCAGTACCTCTCACCATTGTGCAAGGACTATGGCCAGGTAACCTGTGTGCCTGCCCATTCAGTCTGCTGCCCAGGTGCCATCTCTCGATGGGAAACTCTTCTTAGGGTTCTTCTTTCTGTTTTACACCAGAGCAGCGCAGCCTTTCCAATGCATAACAACTTCAGATGGAGGCCTGTCCTCTTGGATCCCTTCAGAGAGAAGGCTGCTTTTGTTAAAAAAAAAAAGTCACCCAAATGGTAAATACAGTTTGGGCTGCTGTTTGTCTGCCAGCATTGTTCAGAAACAGCCAGCAGCAATGGCATTCTGTGTGGAAATGTAGTTTTTATAAGCCCCTGCTCCATCCTACTTCAGGCTTTCTGAGACAGGAAGGGGATGTAATAGAGCAAGGCCAGCCTGTTTGCTGGCATAGTGGTTGGATGTGTGCAGTGGTGGCCCAGCTCACAGATCATCACTCCCCAGAGGTTGTGGTTTTGCTGCTAGTGCTGGCTAGCTAGGGACTGTCACCATGACAGCAGTGGCGGCGGCGGCTTCTGCATTGCAAGGTGGCTTAAGGGAAAGACACGTTATGAAGAAGAAATGATTAAATGTTGCGGTAATTATAAAGGTGTTGCAGTCCCACTGCAGGCCTGATTCCTGAAGGTTTGCATCTACAACAAATGCGGGTCCTTCTCTTGGGTCCCAGCTTCATAGCAGGCACGTGTAGAGCATCAATCAGGCAGTGGTTGAGGTGGGGGAAGGCTTCCCAAGGGACCCTTCTCTTCACTGGAGTCCTTGCACAAAAGGAGGCAGAGAGAGGCCCAGTTTGTTGCACCGACCATGGAGATCAGCAGTGTTCCTGCAATTTCTTGGCATTTTTGTATTACAAAAAAAAAAGCTGGTCTGCGGGTGAGATGATTAAATTTTGCCAAGTGGCATGTTATGTCATGAAACTGAGCTTTCCAGTCAATTTTAAAAATTAGGTTCTTTTTTTAAGTCCTCTCTAATCTCCAGCTCCCGTGACATTATTTTCTCCTCTAGGTTTTTGATATCCATTTTTCACTACAGTTGAGAAAAGTTGGAGCAAGACTGATTTTTCAAGCAAATGAGACATGTTTGTGACCTTGTTACAGCACTCATTCTGTGTCACAGCCTTGCACAGTACGGGACCATTAGGATGCCAATGTGTGCTTTACAAGGAAGAACATGCTCCTGCATAACAGAGTCCAGGAGAGCCTTCTCCAGCCTGGTGTCTTCTAGATGCGGTGAACTACATCTTCCATCTCTCTCAGTCAGCATGACAAATCCCTACTGCTCAGACTCAGCTGTCCATTTGCAAAATGGGGGTAGTAATGCATCATTTCATAAGGATTCCTGGGGTAATGCATATGGAAACGTAGAAACAAAGCAAGTCAGAAGGGGCCTCTAGTCCGACCTCCAGCTCCAGCCAGCTTCACTCCTGTAATCCCCAACATGTGGTTGTCCAGCCTATCCTTGAACACCCTCACTGATGGGGCCTCAACACCTCCCTTGGAAGCCCATCCCATATTCTAGGGGTCCTAACAGTCAGGAAGTACTTCCTGACATCCAGCCTATAGAAACATATGCACTTCCTGGGATTTTCTAGAATATATTATCAATGCTAACTACATCACTCTGATTTCCTGGCTTTGGAGCTCTTGCTACCAATTATTTGCCAAAGCTTGATCCCACTACCTGAATCTGTAAAAGGTTGCCATCAGGGCCATTGTGGCTTCTAAAGAATCCCTTCTTGTTTAGGGTAAAACCCTGGAATTGTTTGTAGCTTTTCCATTTAACTGGCTACTTCAATCAGGCAGGAGAACTTCCCAAACTATTTGATTGACTTTGACCAGTCACAGGTAACACTGTCCTCCCCCCCCCACACACACACAAAGGCTGGGGGGAGGCAAAACCAGAAAAGCGGACAGAAGATGGAGGTAGGGATGGGTTGCATCCAAATGTCACAATGGCTGAATATGCTAATTTATATGGAAAGTTGCACATTAGGAAGAAATGCAATAAAGCAGGAACAGATATGACTAGTTCCGCAGCATCTGCCATTCAATCTTTAGCTGCTGATGGGCAACTTCTGCTTTCTCTCCCTTCTTTGAACTGGACTTGGACAGGACAGCTCTTCAAATAGGGGACACTTTCAAATAGATGGCTGTCCTCTGATATAATCATCACCACCATCATAGCAGCTGAAAGCCCTCTGTATCTGGGAAAAAAATGGAGAGAGTTTCAGTAGGACTGGTGAAATCTCTGCCTGTTAGTTTTTTTTCCTGAGGCAAAACATCTCATGTATTTCTGAGACCTCAATAAAGGACAGGTAGAAATGCTTTTGATAAATAATAAATAAATAATAATGCATTTTGAGGGAAAAGAGTTTTGATAGGTCTAGTGAAATTCCTTAAGGTGGGGTGGAGTTTCACACACCCATTCTGGGGACTTGCTTCATCAGAGACCCTGGTCTCTGTTAGAATAAGCAATAGCTATTCTAATGTACTGTCTGCAGAGAAATGTACTGACTGCAGAGAAAAATAACTGGCTGAAAGTCTGTGAAATGGTTAATTTACATCAGGTTGTTGGCTTTTGTGTCATATTTGCCTACATTTGCCTGCTTTAGTTGTGACAAGGAGATGCCTGCAAATTTTCAGTAAAAGTTCTGCTTGCAAGTTGTTTCTGTCTCAAGTGTTGTCAAACAATCTTTACCGCGCAGTGGTCTCTACTTCCCCTTGTTGCCTGAAATGCCGGGCCTTCAGCTCATTGTCCTTTGTCACTCTGTGCCGCGCTGCCCCAAGCCAAAACCCACAATCCTTAGCTTATAGATGCATAATATATCTGTTTCTTATTCTTTTGGCAAATCTTTATTTTCTGCTCAGAATTGGGGCTTGTTGTTGTTGAGTTTTCTTGTGCACACAGTCTTCTGGACCAGCTCCCAGTCCCCGGGCTCTTTGCTCTCTCCGACTAATACAAAGGGAATTCTTTCCCTTGCTTCATTTATAATAAAATGGCGAAGTAGACCTAGGTTGAGCGCCTGCAGCTGTGTGACAAGGTTGCACGCAGCTTCGCTGGATGATGGCATGTTCTGCCGTCTGCAAAAATGAACTGGGAGCTCTTGTCAAGATCAAGGCAGGCACGACTACGTGAGGAGCAGAATTTCACTACTCTGATCCCTTTCAAGGTCTCATTATGTATTCTGCACCAGATTGTGCTTGAACAGGCCCCTGCCCTGAAGACCTCACAGCTGGAATCAGAAGGCTCAAGACCAAGGCCCCCCACACAAACAAGCAATCAAGAGAAACACCACCAACAACAGCAGAGCTTAGAAGCACAGGGATTTGATGAACAAATCTATGCATAACTTATTCAGGATATGCTTTAGCTTGATCTACCAGGACAGGAAGAAAAATTTCATTAAGAGAAGGAAGTCTAGCAATAACAACAACATCATCACCATCATCCACAAGACACTTAAGGTGGCCTATATGATGTTCCTTACCCTTATTTTATCCTCACAACAATCCTTCCCTGTGAGAAAATGTAAGCTGAGCAAGACTGACTGGCACAAGGCCATCTGGTACCACAGTAGAGGCAAGAACCTGGCTCTCCAAACTTCTTAGTCTAACATTCTAATCTGAGGTTGAGGAACCAGTTTTGGCCCAAGGCCTGGATATTAGGGGCAACATGTTAGCTGTAGGTTAGCTCTCTGTCTCACTGCCTACTCTTTCCTACTTCCATCGGTCCTTCCAAATGTCCATCTACATCAGGCAGCTTCTTCAATTGTCATCACCAGCAGCCATTCCAACAGTACTGCTGAAAGGCCTTTTTCAGACCGCAACCCAAAAAATCAGGGTCATTGAAATTCCTGGGTAGGGTGGAGTGGACATGTATGGACTACTCAAATAAGAAGACAAAGATCTGTTTGCCTAGCATCTGCATATGCCAGTTAGCATGTATGGATGCAAATTTAAAGATTGTCACAATAAAACCGCAGTGCATCTCACCATAGTGCAGGCAACATGTGACCAGGTGAGTGGTGTGCCTTGCTCCGTCTGAGGTCCATGCACTGCTGATGGGCAGCCACAAGGCCCTTTAGCTCCTTCCTCTGGTGCTGTTTTATCTTTAAACCAGTGGGCTGGGCTGCGAGTTGCAAAAGGGAACACATGGCAGCAGGGGCATGGAAATCTATGCTCCTAACAGGATTTAGGGGACTCAGAATAGATGTGCAAATGAGTTAGACCTGCATAGAAGAAATGACAGTGGAATTCCAGAGACAACAAGGAGCACTCTGTAAAAACATATTTGTTATCTGTTATATAATTAATATGCATACATGCTGCTGTGCCATGTTGCGCTATAAGTACAAATTGGGCAGCTGGAAGGAAATGTAAGAAGCTTAAATAAAGAGAACAGAAGACGCTCAAGAATACCAACTAGCTTTTCCCCCCAAAAACAGACAAGGCTGAAGCTGACAGCAGGGAGGAGGATATTATGTTTGGACACAGTCTGGAAAGGAGGGAATGCAGATGATACTGGAGGAATGAGGGATGTGAGCACTCATTATTTCATCCAGATGGATAAGCAGTTGTTGCCTATGGCCTAGAAGTTCCTGAAAAAAGAGGGCTGACGAAACCCTGTCTTCTGTCGGAGTTTCTTTGGCACTCCTAAGCTGTTTCTGGCCGTGAGGAGCCTGAATAGGGAGCAACAGAAACCTCAATGCTCCATTTTAGTGGTGTCCCTTAAAAGCTTGTTGAGTCGGAGAAATGAACTCCAGAAAAACAGCATCAGGAGGCAGGGGTCTGTCAGATGGAATGAGAAGCCTGTCTTCCTGAACAAGAGTGTGCCCCAGCTGACTCCATCTTGCATCTCCTATCCATCACTTTAGCTGCAGCCCATTAAAAATTAACCCAAAACATGTTCATCATTACCATGTGCCAGCTTCATTCCTGGAGCTTCCTGGTGGTGCCCATTTGCAGGATGTTTGTTATGTATTTTTCAGTACTTTGTCTCTTTAATTGCTCAGCCTCCTTTGACATGCCAGGCTGAGGTTGGTTGTCCACAGTAAGTTAGTTGTCAACAGCGACTTTTCTTAGTAGAGAAAGAAACATGAGAACGAAGAAGCCTAGAGGAGCTGAGGAACAGCTTCCTTCATTTCCTGGGATGGAGCCTAATTCTGCATTTTTCAAGCCACAGAGCATTTCTGTACCTCTTCCTTTCAGGAAGGCACCAGTATAAATATGCTATCAATTCCTTCTCCTCGGTTTGTGTTGTCATTCATGGCATTCCATCCTACCATCTTTCTGGTTACAGATTCATTGCATTGCCTTGTTTCACTTATTTAAAGGTATTAATAATCGATTACCATTTCTGCAGTAACATTTTAATTTCAAACTAACTAGATACGGGTGAGTTTTCCCAAGCTTAGTTTAGATTAATTCAGAAATTATGAGAGACTATCTTAAACAAAAACAAAAAAAGGAAAGGGAAATTAGCCACTTTTTGAGCTAATTTGAGACTTCAGAAAAATACCTCCCCCCACACAATACTAGATTGTTCTATCCCAACTGTGGGCACAGTATCATTTGTCATATTACTACTCAGTTTTTGCTTTTAAAATTCCTTTTTTTTTCTTTTTACAGACATAAGAGCAACTTATCAGGCCTTACTGTGTGCTGCCATGCATTGACCAGTTTCCTAGGGAGAATCTAAATCCTATTTAGTCTGGTTCTTCCTCAGTAGAAACAAATTCTTGCTTTGGGCCACTTTTCTTCTGACTTGTAATTTAGAAATTCTGGCCCTCATCCATAACCTTAATTTTCTTTCAACCTGCTTCCACCTCCATTCATCCTTCTTCTACAATTAAGAATTGATGTTCTGATCATATTAGTCTGCTGTTCAAATTCTGTTATCAATAAAACTGAAGACTGATTTACATGGAAGTGTGAATTAGATATCAGTTTAGCTGCCTGGATCATGCAGCCCGAGCTGCTTGGAGGGCAGAATGCCAACAGCTGTCCAAGGTCTCTTGCAAACCTCCCACTATTCCAAAGCCCAAATAAATTAATTTTTCAGTGACGATGGCTGTAGCTGTAAGCATGGTAGTGCACAGGGAAAGGAGAGAGCCACAAAGGTTGATTGGGATAGGCACTGGGGGAATCTTGGAATTCTTCTTCAGTTTGGGATTTTAATCCCAATTTTAGAAGCTTGTTTTCTCTGATGATACGAACATTTGCAAGTTTCCAGAGTTTGTCTTCAAGCCCATGCTTGGAGAACTTCACTGGCATTGCTGTAAGTGGCAACCAAGTGTTGACTTCTGAGCTGTTTGCAAGCCATATGGTTTTGCCCAGAAGTGGTAACTTCTTCTGAGTTTGTGCCAAAGAATCACTGAAAAAATTTCTTGCAGTTTCCCCTAGACTAGCTAATAAATTAAAAGGACACTTTACACTGGAGGCAGAGTTAAACAGTTTCTATGCATGTTTATAGCACTGCAGAAGTTGGCCAAACCTGTTTGGACAAACATGATAGCAAAAGAGAAACAACAAGTGTGTAGCATTTGGACAATGATAGTTCTCTCTTAAATTATCTGAAAAAAATATTGTTTTCTCTGTCTCCAGCAAGTTCCCAAGGAACTATGAGGCATAAGCTCTTCACCACTTATTGCAAGAACATCTCCAGAAGAAAGAAAATGCAAATATTACTAGAAGAATAAAGGAACTGATGTTATGCAGAGTAGAGGAAAATATTGACGTAATATAATTCTTGTCCCAGAAGCCTTGCACTCTTGCTTAATGTACTGTTATTCTAGTAGCTTCTGCATCCATAAATATTATTTTAAAGTTATACCCTGAAGCTTATATAGTCCATTGTTAACATAGGGTATTCAAAGACCATTTTCAATCTCATTTTCATGTGGCTTTGGTGCCCTTATTGAATCAGGATGAGAACACCTGTCCTCAATTTCACTACTCATTTAGGACAGCCAGAAAGATCAGCTAAGTTGTTTTTTATTTAAAGGTTTCACCATAAAAATTCTTAGTAGGACTTTGCAGTACCCCTAGCTCTATTACATATGATTTGTGCTTTTGTTATATAAATAGTGTTTGATTTTTTGAGCAGAAATACATATATACATTTCAGCTCTCAATTTAAAAAAATCCTGTTGAACACACACAAAAGTACCTTTCCTTCACGGGAAATGCCATATTGCCCGATCAGCTGCAACCTGTTCACATGTGAGGGTTAAAGCTGCACAGGGTGGGCAGGCTGCACACCAGCCCGGATCCCTGGCAGGTGGGATCTTAAAAAAATCCTCTGAGTTGAGCAGGAAAGTCTGCAAGTGGCTTATACTTGCTTTTCCCTCTGAATGCAGTTAGAAGCTTGTCTGGGATTGTGAGCCCTGCATCTCTGTGTCAGGGTAATTTAGAGAGAGGAAGTGCACTTTTCCGAAGCTGCTTTTCAGGCTCTGGGCTTCAGAATAACATATTTGTACGATGGTATAATGGCAGTTTAGCGCTCAATGGGGACTGGTTGTCAGTTATGGCTCCCCTGATGAGTGTTCTTGTATGAAATGTGTGTTTGCCAGCACTTGTTTATCTCATGCATGCTTAATGGATATTTTTGGTTAGTACAACTAAAACCTATTAACTTTAATCTAAAGATGTAATTCATGAAGTAGAGCTTAGCCTGGAAGCTCTCTGGGGGACACTTAGAAGGGTGGGTTGGTGCTTGGTTTTCTAAACATCCCATCATGATTTTACTGCATATTTAGAACAAGGTGTGGACTTTCTCTAGGTCTTTCAACATTTGCTCTTGTAGTCATAGCAGTAAAAGTTGAGCAGAAGGTCTTTATGAATACCACAGCAGCTGCGTGTGCAAAGAACTGATGGATAAAGCGCGGTGATTTTTCATAGATTCTGATTTACCCTGTTTTATAGACAGACATCTGCCCCCTTAAGCTAGACAGCTTAAATGAGGTCCTAAGGCCATATGTACAACACAAGGCAAACCATTTCTTCATGGGGTGGTGTTAGAGCACCAGTTCTGGGTTGCTTCTAATGTTCCTTCCACATGTTCATCACATGAACATGTATCAAAAGCAGCCAAGGGTTCTGACACTGGTCCTGCCTTAGAGTTCATGTCTGCATTCCATCCCCAGTATCCATGTACCAGGGCATGGGCATCTCAGAAGGTGACAACTACATGCATGCACTTCCATGGGAACCTGAACCACAGTTGTGCAGGTTTCTAGCTCCTGTGGAGGTCCAGTCAGGTAGAGACCTGTGCCCACAGACTTTCTCTTCTCCAACATCAGCGTGACCGATGGACCAGGGAGCTATGTGATCTCAGGGGTGGCACCCTCTGACCCTTTCTGGGCTTGGTCCTCCTTCACATGGTCAAGGCATTAAGGTTTCTCACAAGTCAGTCTCACACAAGAACTAAGAAGGTTTTCTGATTGTTTAGTGCAATATTGCTATAGATGGATGTTCCGCAGATGGTAGCTGGCTAGTGCACACAGCTGGTTTTCCCCTTTTATTTTCTGAAATAAAAACCTTTGGTCTCTGAGAAACAAAACAAAACTTTTCGCTCTTTTTTCTTCTAACTGGCACGGGCTGAGAGACAAGCTGAACTCCCAGCAGAATTTGGTAGGTGGATAACTGGTTTCGGGTTTTGAGGTTTGCATTTGCTTTGCGAAAGGTGCATGCCCTGCACAACTGCTTGGTGGAGGGAAGCAAACATATTTGGAGAAAAGCAGTTATACAAAAGCGTTTGAGAGGAAACTTTATGAGAACTATTCCATTTCTGCTTCAAAAGAGTTTGGTTTGTCCTCAGCATTTCAACTACTTATTTCAAATATGCTATTAGGTAGTATTTACATGGCTCTATCAGTAAGATAACAGAAAACCCACTGGATCCACTGATGAACTAGCAAGGGGCGGGGGGACATGTGTGGGTTGAAATTTCCTAAAAATGCAAATGCTCTGGACTGCACCCTATGTTAGGGCTTCCAACCAGCTAAAAAAACAGTTGTATGATCTGGTCTGCTTGGGGAAGAAGACTTTGCTTTTCAGTTTATTGTCAGACAAGCAAATTGCAAAGCTTCCCCCCACCTCACCCACAGCTATTTCTTTTAAAGTAGCACTAACTCAAACCTCTGCAACAACTCAAAACCAACATTTGTAGCATCGATACAGATATTTGTGTGGATTTGTTCTGAGCCATGTAGCTTTTGCATTATGAAGTGGTTATTGTATGTGTCATGGTTGTATGAATCAGCCCTAACTTACAACTGCTGCAGAGCTGCGCATTCAGGCACTTCTCTGTGGGTTTCCTGCTGGGCTGTAGTGCAGCTTACAGAACATAGTGCATGTTTGTGGCATTCACACAGATCATTCTCTGCCAATGCTGGGCTGCGGTGAGGATCATAACAGCTTTTCAGGCTTTGAGTCCTGCTATCCCCGCCAGAGAGAGGAGATAGAAGCCAAGCCTTGTGATGAGTTTGGCTTTTTAAATAATCATCTGGCTCCCGGGGGGTCTCTGAAAACCAGCTAACATATGCTGGCATTTGATTTAATTTGGGTGTATTGGTAACCAGATTAATTCTGGCATTCACCGTTTTTGTGATGCGATGGAACGTGTATACAAGCTTTAATGGCTGAAAAAAATGCTTAGCAGGTAGCACTTGATTATTCCACATGATAAAGGAACACGGGGCAATCTATACAATAATGTTTACTTTTCAGTAACTGGAATCATCAAGCAATATCTTATCCATGGATATCTATGGCTTTAACTGACATTTTTGCATTGGCCCTTCATTATTTATTTGTATGAGTAATACATACTACTGTTTTTCTAAGAAAAGTGCATATTTCCAGTAATGGTTTTTGAAAAATTGCCATCTTATCTGCAATACAAATGCACTCACGTGATCTCTTGCCTTTTTTGTAGCATTTGCATTTGGAAAAAGGTGCGTGGCACCAATAGTCTTTTAGCAGAACTTGACTTGTCAACAAGATGCAGGATTGTGTGTTTGCAACCCTTGTGCCATTTTGGCATCCGAAGCATACGTCAAATTGGACATTCAGCAGTTCCTCTTGCTTTATTCCTTTTGCTGTCCCGTCTTCCTTTTGTGCTGGTGTTGTCATGGGATGATGGACAGAATGCCTTGAATCACTTTGGACCACTGCCCATAGTGTAGCTCTGAGAGTTCCATTCCGTTCACCAACAATCACTTCCTTCTTTTTCTTTGTCTAAGGATGAATATAATAGTGATGGACAGATCCTATCTGATCTGTTTCAGAATAATGAACGTTACAGTCACAGACTAAACAACCCAGACTGAACTCTTATCTCACCTGACATTATTAAGTATTTGAATACAAGATGAGCTGTGCTCAATTCAGACCAAAGGCCCATCTGATGCAGCATTCTGTTCCCACAATGGCCACCCAGAGGTAGTTTGGAGGTGGCTCCACAGGCGGGCATGAGAGCAATAGCAACCTCTCTCATATGCCTTCGCAACTCGGGTGGTGTGGCAGACTGCCTCTGATGCTGGCAGTAATGCTCAGCCCTCATGGCTCATGGTCATTGCTAGCCCTCTCCTCTATGAACTCGTCTAGGCCCTTTTAAAGCTGCCCAAGTTGGTGGTCATAACTTTATTGTACGGTTTATTGTTATTGCTAATCACACTTAATTACCTTTCCAACAAACTGCCCAAAGCACTGGGGCAATGGAAATTAAAACAGTTTCAATAAAATCGTAAATGAACAGCAGCACAGCACATGCAAGCGGCAAGCTCACTCAACCAGTGCAAATGCTTTGGCCAAAGGAAGAAACAGAATAGAAGGAAAGGAAACGAAAAGGAGAAAAGGGCTTTATAGTGGAAGGCACCTCATCTAATCTCCTCAGGGAAGAGCGGAGTTCTTGTCATTGGGCATCACAACAACCATCCAGTGTAGATGAGCTAAAACAGAAGTAATATTCTCCATTCTGCATATTTTTGTTAACAATCAGTCAGTGGCATTCAGTAGTGGAGTGGAGCCAGCACTCACAGGATTAAAATGCCTGGAATGCTTCACATAGTTCAGAAATTGCAACCCAAAGTTTTTCAAATCCTGGGTTGCTGTGAAGTGAGAGTATGCATGCATGCCGGCACCTGCTGCCCAACCACTCTGGGCTGTCCAAGTGAGAGGAGCGAACTCTGGACTCCAGCTCTGGGTTGTCTCTTTCCTAACAGTCCAGAATCCCTAGTTCAAGCATCACACTAAACAACCCAGCATCTCTTGGGTTGTTGTGGTGTTCGAACTTGGACAATTACATCATCTACAATTCACTTCATGCAATCCTGTTATTATGCCAAGTATTTGGGGTCTGAGTCTGAGTTGTTGTTGAAACATGGGTTTTGTGTTGTCTGAACCCAGCTGTGTTAACATGGTTTGTTAACCACAAACAACCCATGAAGCAAACCCATGGCTTCCTGTTGGCTTGTGAACGATGATTTGTTCACCATGGTTTGTTATCTCAGCTGAGTTCAGACAATATGACAGCCCCCATTGCAACAACAGACTACAGTTCAACAACAACCCATATTCAGCCCTTGAGCATGAGTTATCATGTTGTCTGAACATGTCTTAACACATCTTTCAGCAGTTTTGGACTCTTCCTAAGGGTGTGGTGTGGCTATCATGATGAATACCTTTACTTCAAAATTTTCCACTACATTACCACTGGTATTCTGTACTAATTGAAACATGTAGTACAACTTCAAATACAACTGAAAGTAGAGCACATTGCAATAACCCAGTTTACTAAATTAAGTTACCAGTCCATGCTGTCTGCAAGCAAGACATTAGCTCAAAAGTGAAGCCAGGCACGCATTACTAAACTGAAAACAATGAAACCCTGTTTTATGAGACTGGTGCAAGGGGTGAGTTCAGATCTGATTTAAAGAAGTCATACTGGCGATGTACAATGGCCCCAGAAAGCCATATCTGTCTGCAGGTACCATAGCTGTGCACTTATAAATATGGCATATTTGCAGGCTAGATCTTATGGTAGCCCTGCTACCTACCTGCTGTGGAACAAACTTATTAGCTGCAGAGCCAGTGGCTAGAATCATATGAAGCAAAAGCAGTCTAATTATGTGTCAGACCACTGGTTCATTTGCCTGGGGTGCGCAACCCACAGCCCACTGGCCTTAGGTGCCTTCCCGAAGTATGAAGCGCAGTCCCCTACAGGAGCCAGGGCTCCACACTGCCATGAATCCCAGCTTTTGTTTTTTTAACTGTTGTGGCTGCCACTTCTGAACTGTCAGCTCCTACACCATCAATGCCACCCTGCCCCTCAGCAGTCTCCACTACCACCCTTGTTCCAAAGCAACCCCTCCCGGTCATTGTTAGAGCCACCATTTCTGCTGAGATGCCTGTGAAAAGATCTCGGAGGTCCTCAAGGTAGTAGCCAGAGCATGTTCCAGTAGATGAGAGGGCTGTATGTCATCTGAGTGGTGGGAGACACTCCAGCAGCCAGTCTCAGCAGAAGGATCTTGCAATCTTTCTTGGTGAAGTACTGTTTCTTCTAATATATGTGTCCATGTCTGTGTGTGCACATGTAGCTCCCAACCCAACATCACATGCTGCATCCTGGGCAAAGAGTGTTCTGCACTTCAGGTTTTGGCTTCTTGGGCTAGGATCAGCTCTCTGAGTTTTCAGGCAGGGATCATCTCCATGTAGAGCTTATTCTCTGCCCTTGACTTACCACCCCTCCCCTGTCATGCCTAACTCTGGGCTAGAAAACATGTGTTCCCTTACGAGTATTACATCAGTAAGGGCACAGCCATCGCTTTCAGGAAATAATGGCAGGGATGCACACAAAGCCACCAGAATATATGAGACAATGTTTGTTTCATTGACTCTCATGGATTTGCGGTCTGGTTCTGTATCATAAAACTAGTTAACTTTTGGGAGATAGGTGGCAAAAGTATCCCCATCGACTTAGCATGCAAGTTGGGAAATGATAGCATAAGATGGACCATGTCGGTTCTTGGAAGACCTACGTGCCATTGACTGAAATGTAATAATTATTGAGATGTTTACATAAACGCGTGTGTATGTGTTTAATCAACTATCAGTGTGAAATAATAAGCCATTCAATACTTAATTGGCAAAACCAAACTTCATTTTCCAGAGCTACTGCCAGGGTGGACATTTTACAGAGAGAGGATGTACAAAGTAATTACTTGATGAAGAAAAAGAAAGATTTTCCAGGTTCCTCACAGGAATTCATCACCATGGGTTGGACGCTTTGGATAGGATTTACGTCAGTAATTCATAACTAATTAATATTCTAAATTGGAGGGGACATGGGGTAAGGGAGGAACTAAACTTTTTCAGCAGAGAGTAAAGAGAAAGGCAGAAATGTAGCCTTTTCTTCTCTGGGTGTGAAGAAGTGACTCTGTAGGGAGTGGAAGTCAGATGAGAGCTGACTTCTAATGCTGCTGGACTGTCTTGATGTCAGAACACGCTTCCGGACAGAGGGCTCTTATGGCTAACAGTCAGAAGGCATTGTGCGACTCGTCTGTCTTTTTCTTAATGAGGCTTCTGTGGTAAGAAAAATGATGGAAGAACTGGTGGGAAAGCACAGTTAGGATGTGAATGATGAGACACAGATGATGACCATATCTGGGTCCTCCATAAAAATCCATGAATGAAGCACAATGGTGGCACAATGAAAAGCTCATCTGGAAATGCCCTGAATATGTAGCCAGTTTCCAGATGGAAGGCTCTGTCAGAATCAGGAACACCTTTCCATGCACTTGCAAGGCACAGCTGAGGAGCAATTGTGTCATGCAGTTAGAGGGCCTGGAGACCAGCACACAAGGCCTCCCTGCACTGCTGCTATTTGCCACAGCCACACAAGCTGTTCCTGTGACTCCCTTGTGCTCCAGCTCTTTGCATTGCCTCGTCTGCCCACCTGAGTCAATCGGTGGAAAGCAAGGGGGTCCTTTTGTCAGTGTACAGAGAGAAATCTACCAGTTTTCCATGGAGAAAGTTCTATGGTCAAGCCAGGAGAGTCTCTCTGAAAATGCCACCTCTTCAGGTGTGGCCACTGGCTATCACAGGGCCAGCAGCCTTTCCCTGCAAGCATTGGCCCTTCCTAGGGAATGAAGGTTGGAGAAGAAGGCACCTCCTGGAGGTTGCATGGACAAGATATGGGTCCAAGGCGCTGGGTCCCACTTCAGAAGGGCCAGGAACTGGTTCTGATACCTCCCCAGAATGTCTGTCTCTAGAGGCTTCTGTTTCTTTGGAGTGCCAGTCTGGGGCCATGACAGAATCCAAACAAGAAAGAAATCACCCTCAGGGAAGGAAATCCCAAACACCCAGTGGCTGCCGGGATGCCTTCGCAAGGACCAAATCAGCGCAGCCTTTGTTACCAGGGTCTAAATTCCTTACTTCCAGCCCTCCAAGCTGCTTCTGGAGCTATGGGGTTAATTGTTATGGAACAATGCATTAACACCTTGACTTCACCTAAGGTTAGAAACATTTATGTATTTGCTAGAGTGCCTGGGAAAACATAACGTTATCATCGAATAAAGATATCTAAGTAAAATCTGGGTTTCTGGGTAGTCCACATGCCCTGTGAGGGCATAAGAGGCAGGAGTTATAAGTTGCATCAATTATAGAAGAGTAATGTTGAAAAAGCAGGCTTTGGGTGACATCCTGAACCTATTTCCCTAAATAAATGGGATTTACCCCTGAGCAAACATGCATAAGATTGTGCTGTAAGCTATGTTCTTAGCCTTAGATTACAGTTTCCATCTTTAGGTTACTGCTCAAGATGCCACTGAATTTTAACATCATACTGTACATTTTGGTTTGAAGTTTGGCTCTCCCTTCAAGGAAGCTTTATCTGATAGAAAACTTTTGGATCAAAGGGATGCAGATCTTTGCTAAGGAACACTGACTTTCATATTCCAGGCACTGGCTCCGCTGGAAATTGCCTCCAGGATTTCACACATCAAAGGCTGGAATGAAATGGGCCATCACGAGCGGCCTTGGAACAACTTTCTTGGGAGGGTTAACCCAGGTTTGTACCTTGCCAGAGTTGAATGAAACATGGACAAGGACATGTCAAGGTCATATTCACCATCTTTTCACAGATCTTTCTAGAAGCCACAGTCACACACATAGCACCAAATAGACATATAATTACATGGATCATATTCAGTGCTATTACTGAGTGCACGCATGCCAACGCACATGCAAACATATCAAAGGAACAAACTCAAACTGCGGCACCTGAAAGAATAACATTGCCTTTTGCTCTTGAGCATAGCTCTCACCCTCTTTTTAAAAGACAGACAGGGTGAGTTTCTCTCACAAACATCAAATGAGTTGGTAAAATATGTTGCAACTGCTTCACTTTGGAGGCTCTGGTGCTGCAATACTTCCCCATAGGAACAACAATGCTATCCATGCTGTTTTTTAGCAGGATCCATTTCACACACCATGTTGTGGCTTTCAGCCAAGAGGTTGTCTTGAAAGGGCAAAGTCAAGCAGGTTTTGGAAGCTGATGGAGATGCAATTTCTTCTGCAAGAAGTGGTTTGACTTCAAGTGATGATGGCTATTAACCAACTGCAGGCTGTAACAAATTATCTTTCTTGCTGTTTCCCCACTCTCACTCTCAATTTTGTAATATCAAAGTGTGTATAGTCAAGGCTATGGTTTTCCCGGTTGCAAAGTATGGCTGTGAAAGCTGGACCATAAGGAAGGCTGAGCACCGAAGGACTGAGGCCTTTGAATCGTGGTGCTGGAGGAGACTCCTGCGAGTCCCTTGGACCGCAAGACGATCAAACCGGTCAGTCCTAGAGGAGATCGACCCTGACTGCTCTTTAGAAGGCCAGATACTGAAGATGGAACTCACATAACTTTGGCCACCTAATGAGCAGGAAGGACTCCCTGGAGAAGAGCCTAATGCTGGGAACAATAGATGGCAAAAGAAGAAGGGGACGGCAGAGAATGAGGTGGCTAGATGGAGTCACTGAAGCAGTCAGCGAGAGCTTAAGTGGACTCCGGGGGATGGTGGAGGACAGAAAGGCCTGGAGGAATGTTGTCCATGGGGTTGTGATGGGTAGGATGCAACTTTGCAACTAACAACAAGAACAACAACAACATCTAGTCTTAATAGTATTGCACAAGGAGTACTAATGATATTGCAGTTCACTTTTCTTCTAGCCACATGAAGGCAGGAAAGCAAGACTGAATGTGATACCTCCTCCACCATTTCAGTGGAGATTTTTGGTGTCCGGGTCCTTTTCAGGCTCATATTGACTCACAAAGGTGTGGGAGACTGTGGAGGGAAAGAGAGGAACATGATCTCCAGTCAGCAGCCCTTAGAGGGATTTTAAAAAGATGGATTACTGACAGCTGACAGCTCTGTCATCCCGGATTTAAATTTATTCACATGCGGAGGGGGCATTCTTTTGTTATTAGCCACCCTGTGCTTTGTGTGACTGTCTTTGGCTGGGTGTGGGATTTTTGGCACCAGACGAATGTGATCTTGGGTGCTATTCATGGCCATCTTGGGGATGGAAACAAATTATTTTGCCACTAGGCTTGACTGGGGGGAAATGGATGAAGACAGATGTCCTGAGACACGCTGAAAAAACTCTGCCAAACATGCATTTCTATTATTCTGAAGAAGAATTTTTTCCCTTCCTTGTACCTTCGTAAATGTCTGAAGTAGGGAAGCAAAGGTGTAAATTAACCCTGATGAAACAATTTCACCTAAGAAATGTGAAATCACCAGAACAGAATGATAGAATTGCTGAATCGTAGCCTAGCAAGGGAACATGGAGGCCATCTAGTCTGACCCTGAGCACACAGCAAGAATCTTGCAACTACAGTATCCCTGAGAGATGGCTGTCCAGCCTCTGTTTAGGTGTCTCCAGTGAAGATGAATTCACCATCTCTCAAGACTGTCTATTCCACTGTCAAGCTAGAACCATAGAATCATACAGTAGTAGAGTTGGAAGAGGCCAGAGGGCCATCGCGTCCAACCACCTGCTCAGTACAGGACTCCAAGTTAAACCATCTCACTCAGATGGCTGGCCAGTTGCATCTTGAATGCCTCTAGTATGGGACAGCCCACAAATTCCCAAGGTAATTGGTCCCATTCTCATACTGCTCTAACATCCAGGGAAATTTTCCTGATATCTAGCTGGAATTTAGCTTCCTCTAACTTGAGCCCATTATTCCATGTCCCAAATTCTGGGATGATCAAGAAGAGATCCTGTCCTCCTTCTCTGTGACAACCTTTCAAGTAGTTGTAGAGTGCTATCATAATTTCCCTCAGTCTTCTCTTTTTGAGGCTAAGCATGCCCAGTTCTTTCAAGCTCTCTTTCATAGGGCTTTGTTTCCACTCCCTAGATTATCATTATTGCCTTCCTCTGCATCTTTCTTAAATTGTAGTGCACCAGAACTGGACACAATACTCCAGGTAAAGTCCAACCAGAGCTGAGTAAAGGGGAACTACTACTTCATGTGATTTAGAACTGATATTTCTATTAATGCAGCCTAAAAGAGCATTTGCCCTTTTTGCAGCCACATCACATTGTTGGCTCATATTCAGCTTGTGATCTGCAACAATTCCCAGATCAGTCTCACTTGCATTACTGTTAAGCTGAGAATTTCTCATCTTGTAATGGTGCATGTGGTTTATTTTTCCTAAGCGCAGAACTTGACACTTCCCCCATCCTACTTGATTTCTCAAAGTTAATAGACAGTGGCTCTGATAATTCTTCCTCCAGCTCCTTTATGACTCCAGGATGGAGTTCACTGGGCACTGGAAACTACTCTTATTACTGAGAAGCTTGTCTGATGGTTCAGCCACATTCAGCCTCCTCCTAATTTCCATTCACTAGTTCTACCCCTGCCTTCTGGAGCAACAGAGTGCATCTCTGCTCCATCTTCTGTGTGACTGCTATTCAGATATTTGAAAAGTGCTATTGTCTCTCTCCTTTATCTACTCTTATTTGACCTACACATAGCCAGCTGTTTCGGACACTTCTTAATTTCCAGAAGGCTCACCATCCTTGTCAGTGGCCACCTTCCTTTGGATATGCTCATTTGTTAATGGCCTTTCAAAAATGTGTTGTCAGGAATGGGACATGGTACTGTAATTGTGGTTTGTGTCCAAGTCAGTGGAGTCCATCAGTAGCGACAGCTCTGAGGTCAAAGCTGAGGTTAGACCTCACCCCACACTTCCTAAGTAGGTCTATCTCTCCTAGATCCAGTGAGCTTTGGGATTTATGACTGCTATCAAATGTTGAGGAGAGGGCCTTGGATGCTGCCAATGTGCAAAGAAGCCTTAAGGAACTTTTCCTAACATAGTCACTACTGTTTGAACCTCCACACATGGCTCACATGGCCAGAACTACTTAAAAAGGCACCAGCACTTTAAGATGGCCAGATGCAACACCTTCAGGGATGCAGCTTCAGAATTACTCTCTGAACCTTTGCGGTTGCTCCAAGCTTGTTCTTGCTTTAGCTGCAAGACTGGAACCCAGGAAGCTGGCTGACACTGACAGGCAACAGCTCTTCCAGGGTTTCAAGCTTGATCCTTCCTCGCCTCACCTGAAAGAATGGGGGAGCTGAGGCTGGCTGTCACCTTGAAATGCAGTCACTGGTCTCGGTCAGCACCTTCAGTCTTGTCCATCATGACCACACCCTTCTGCCAGGGCTGCTCTGAATTCAGCCTTGCCTCGCGTGGCTTTTTTGTCTGAGTTCTCACCCCCCTGCAGTGCTGGAGTTTGTGAAAGTCTGAGTACTGCGGAACGGAGTAGGTCTATTACATCTTGTGAAATAGATTATGTTTGTGGGTATAAGCTATATCTCTGCTGTGCAACACATGTATTTGCAAATTGTATACCTGTGAAAGAAAACTCTGAAACCAGCCTACCTGCTGAGAATGGGAGCAATGACAATGCCCTTCATTTCTAATCCCCTGCAGGATGGTAGTGTACTCATTTCATGTCTTATTCTTATTTTTCTTGTCTCAATCCCCAGTTGTCATGGTTGCTATACAACACTTCTTTTACTTCCTGGTCAAGATGTGTTTTTTTCTTTACTGACAAGTGAGACATCACAAGGTTCTGTGGGGCAAAGAGGGGTGGCGGCAAAGATGGAAAGTGCCACCCAGGCCTTCTGTTGCTGGTAGGGAACCGGTTTGTTGTTGTTATGTGTTGTCAAGTTGTCTCCGACTTGTGGCTACCCTATGAATAAAGGAACTCCAAAATATCCTATCCATGACAGCCCTGCTCAGATCCTGCAAATTCAGGGCTGTGGCTTCCTTTATGGAGTCAATCTGTCCTGCATTTAGTCTTCTTTTCTTCTGCCTTCAACTTTCCCAAGCACGACTGTCCTCTTTCCTTCTCATGATGTGCCCAAAATTCGATAGCCTCAGTTTTGCCACTTTTGCTTCTAGGGAAAGTGTGGCTTGAAGGGAACCTGTAGCCATCATAGATACAAACCGCTATAAGCCACACCTGCTGAGGCTGATGGGAGCTAGAGTGAAAAAAACTGGAAGGCCACAGTTTCCCCACCCATGCCTTAGGTGATGCCGCTGCTTTTTCGTAGTGCCGTGGAACCCACATGGGGAGAACAGCTCTCACCTTATGAGTCATATACAGCATTCCCTCCTGATAGAAATGGCTAAGTTCCTCCATGACTCTCTTATATGTTCTAGGATGGAGTTGGTGGCACATTCTTCATGGGGAAATTCCCGTTTTCTTCCAAGCTAAGAGGGGTGCTATTCAACTAAAGCCCAGATAGTTTCCAGAATGTTCTAAAAAGTTTTCTGGGTGATATGGCTGGCTCTTCTGTTGGTGTCTTGGCTGAACTGTAGAATACAGAGAGAGCCCAGATGGTTGACACAGTCACTCCTGGGTACCTTTTTTCCAAAGGGTCCATGGTATACCCCAGTGAAGCAAAACAGATGCCAGCCTGAGTGCAAATAGAGAAAAACTCCTGATGGATGCAATTGAGTCCCGGTAGGTCCTTTTAATCAAGCATACTTGGAATGAGGCCCTGGGAACATCACTGAAATTGAATTGGACCCTTGAGCTGAAAGAACTTTCCCATCCATCCTTGGCATGCAGGGAATAAGGGGACAGACCCCTGACCTAAGGTGGGTAAAAGCAACAGTGGAAGGGCAGATGGGAAAACAGGAAGAGCAAAATGCAGTTATTTCAGTGGCACATACTTAGGCTAAGCTACAGCAGGGAACCGGGCGATTTTGCCAAAAGATTCATGGAGAATATGGGTTTATACTCTGTTAAACATCACACACTTTACTAACCTGCACCTTGACATGAACCCCTTAAACAAAATACATATGTAGTTGCACTATACAATGGTGTCTTGGAAATATCACCTGGAAACAGCAGCACTTGCAAAGGAACTGAAATCCACCGCCCTGCCCTGCTCTGCTCCAAAAATCCCACGCTGACCCAAGGGGATTCTGCTTCTATCCCGAGAAGGCCTCTGCAAATGCAGTTGAGCCACTTGGCATCCAGGATCAGAGGAAACCAGATAAGGGTGCAATGGTAGGCGAGGCGGGTGTCTGGCAGAGAACGTGTGCTCAGCGATGCTTCCTAGCAGCAGGTGTCAGCAGCAGGTCCCTAACTCTCCTGCTCATAAAAATGCCCGCATTCGTTCATCCAGGCCACTTTGATAGGAAATCCAATGAGCATTTACAAGCTCCCAGCCCATTAACGAATGGGTTCATAAAGCAAGAACAAAGGATAATCAATACCCTCCTTGCGGGCAAGGAAGGAGAACTGAAAAGCTTTGCTAATCACATACATGGTCCTGGCCCTTATTTGACAAGCCTCTGCTGGAAAGGCTTGGGGAGGCAGAAAGGCACTTTGCTTGGCGTCTCCTCTGGCTCTGTGCCTCTCTGCCCACACCTCTTTTGTAACGAGCTCACTGCTGTCCTTCCCTCCCAACCTACAGCAGCAGGAGGAGGGGGCTGCGAGAAGAAGGGGCACCGCTAATGGTGACCTGCTGCAGCAATCGATGGAAGGCAAGCATATTAAACAGGCTCTTTGGGGACGATGCCTGTCAATAGGAGTGGAGATTTTGAGTGAAGCTCGGTCGCACAGCTGTGCTACTCCTTAAATATCATGGCCCAGTGATTGCTCAAGGGGGCACATTAAAGGCTCCAGTGGGGAATTTATTGCATGGGTCACTTTTGCACTGTATTTCAGTGGTGTACGTGGGGTGAGCCCACCTTTAACTCTATATCAAACCTGTGCCTGAGCTCCATACCAAGGTGTGCCCAAGGCTGGTCCTGGGCCAAAGTCCAGGGTCATGCAGTTCTGGGGACCCCCCCTAACCAGCTGGAAAGCAGGAGGTGGTGGGGGCAGCAGCAAGCAGCCCAAGCATCAGAGTGGGGCCAACATGGGATTTGAGGGCCACTGGTGCTGGCCATCATGATGCTGCTGCTGCTGCTGCTGCTGCTGCTGCTGCTGCTGCTGCTGCTCCTCCTCCTCCTCCTCCTCCTCCTCTTCATAGTCAGGAGGGAGCTAGCTAGACATGTATGTGGTTACAGCTGCTCACTTCATGAGTTTCTCTTTAAAAGATGCATCCTTTTCTGTAAGAAAATTTTGTTTATTCCTGGGTAACTGTGCTTACGTTACGGCAACAGATGCAAACTCCTTTTGCTCTAAAGGGGTGGGCAAATTGTGACCCTGTAAATGTTTTAGCCTACACCATCCATCAGCCCTAGCAAGGATTGCCAGTGGTGAAGAGGGACAGGAGTTGTACGCTAAAATTTCTAAAAAGCTACAAGTTGCTCATCCAGGCTCTAATATGTCAGGTATATATAAACAGGTGTAAAGCATGGCATGATGTTGCATGGGCAGGCAGGTGATGGTTAGTTTTGTGCTTCACATTGCTATCTACAGGAACAACCCATGTAAGACTACTAAGTCCATGGCTTAAAATTATTTATCTGCATCATTCCATGAGGTGGGTAACTTTGACAGACCCTGACTTGCCTAAGAAATATGCTGAACTTCAGGAATCTGCAGGAAATTGAATTCAAGTTTCTCTATTCAAAGACCAGTCTGCTATCGCTTTTTCTTTGTAGACCTGGATAGGCCAAACTGCCCTTTTAGTCTGACTTTTTGCTGAGAAGTATGGGCATTCATTCACCATCTCTTCCCTCCTGTTCAGCTTGCATCAAGCATATCACTCCCGTCTGTCAATGTATATTTTGCAAAACAATATTTGCAGGACCAAGGCAAACAAGCTTCGAAGTGCATCAAATAGCATTTGCTTCAGTTCCTTCACTAGTGAAGAATTCTGGAGACTCCTCTTTCTCTGTGATTTATCCCCTAATTAGAATGAAAGTATTCCCTCTAACCTGGGTTTGCACTGACTTTGTATTTCATATGTCCAGTGAAAACTTGTGCATTTTAAAAAAGCACCGGAGGCAGCTTAATTAGCCCACAGCAAGCCTGGTGGTCCAAGACAGTCAAGAACTGACAGCAAGAGGGTTACTAGAATTGATCCATAACTCTTCCTTTGCAGTAGGTAGGAATTAGTATCCCTATATATATATGATAGCTGCCAGATTACAGCTGTCAACTAGGATCTGTGCTTCTTGTTCAATCATAATCATCTGAGACCAAATTTAAACGTGACCTGCCATGGGTACTTGCAGTATATGCTCAAGGCAGCAGAACCGTGGACATGGGGCACGACCATGCAGGCTGCTCTTACCGTGAAGGGCAAAAGCATGACAGCTGAGTAACATTCTGCTGAGATCATGCTGCTGAAGTCGTGCTCAGGTAAGGGCTAAATTGTCAGCACAGCCTTTGCATCCCACACAGGTGCAAGGGGCAATGCAGGGTTGTTCAGGATGGGGCATACAACGGGGTCTCACCTCCACAACAGGTACTGCTACTTGAAGGAAAATGGATCTGTGGTGTTGTTATATGTACCAAGATGGGGCCTGGGTTTAAAAGAATAGGAAATTCACCATGCAGTAGGGATGGGGCTTGGCTGTCCTCACCAAGATTTGCTACTAAACCTGGGAAGGAAGTTTCCAGTTAGGATCCATTTTAGGGAGGAAGATCTGCAGTGTCAGTCTCCTTGGCAAGGTCTTCCTTGAGCCTCAGCAACAATGAATATCAGGGCACAATCCTATGTGTGCTTAGACAGAAAATCGTCTTACAACTCCCAGCATCTTGGCCAAAGGATGCTGAGGGCTGTGGGATTTTTTCTAGTTCAAAGAGTGTGCCCTTAAAAAAGTCAGCAACCACATTCTGCCACAATATATGGGCCCCGATCCACTTCATGGGCCTACCTCATCAGGTACACGTGAATCTAGATTCTTGTCCAAGCTCTTGCAGACATTTGTTTCAACATTTGGAGAAAGTGGACCTTTGCACATACAACAGTGTGCACCCAGGACTCTTTTTGCAAAATTAAGAACTCTGAAAAAACAGGCATCTTACCGCTGGTAGATTATTCTATGTTTATGCAGGTGGGTGCCCAAGGGCTCTGTCCAAATAAACACATGAATGGGAGGAACAAGGAGAGAGCAGGTGCCATCCCTTCCCTCATATGTCTGAAAAGGGCTAACATATTTGGAAGTCAGTAAGAATCTACAAAACTCCTCACTGCTTTTGCTGCTATAGATTAATGCAACGCCTGCCTGTAACAGCTTTGGGGTCAGTACTGCAGCTAGAGCTGGACCAAAAGGCTGCAGTCCATCCTCTCCCATCCTCCTTGGTGGCTGCTTAGAAAGCAGCAGGTGATGGGGGCTGCAGCAAACGGAATTAGCTTCAGCATCTGGACCAGCATGGGAATGACAGAGCCTACCAAGGTTGATGCCGCTTGCTGCTGCAGCCTTTCTTTTTTCCTTTTTAATTTATCATCTGGAGAACGCCAGATGGGCATGTACATGGGCACAGATGCTCATTTTATCATTTTTACTTTTGAACTGTGCTACTCTTTTCTACAACAAAATGGTGCTTATTCCCAAGTGAACAACTTGCCAACCGGGCAGGCTAAAGCAACTGCACACACAGAGAGAGGCCCCAGTAAGACTGTTATGCCCAGGCCAGAAATGGCCCAGTTTGGAATATGAGCTCTGTACAGTGGGAGAGGCAGGGAAGAGAGAAAGGAGAACAGAATTCACAGTTGGAAAAGGCTGCTGATGGTGGGGCAGGAGTAGAGAGAGGGAGGAGAAATATGGCTGGAGAAGGTGGGAACTGCTTGAGGAGAAAGTCAGAAAGAGAGCAGCAACCATGCCTGGGAATGCCCACAAAAGAAGTTCAAGGAAAGCAGCAGAATAAGTGAAGAGACAGTGGAAGAAGCAGAGCATCCCTTCATCATTCAAGACTGGCATGACTCCGGAGCAGGCCTAGCAGCAAGAGCCCAAAGAACTGAGAACCCCTGTCACCATCCTCCTAAAAGCAACCTTTTATTTATAAATAAACAGTGGTTTAGAGTTAGGATTCTTTGCACTTATGCTTTTATTTGTTATTTCATCAATATTCTTCTTCTCCAGATTAAGCAAATATGGTTACATATTTATTTATGGCTCTTAAGTGATTGCAGTTGGCCTCTCCTCATCCTGATGACAGAAACACGAATTAGAACACACACACACACACACACACACAAAACAACTCAACTCTGGCACTGAGTTTGAGTTGTGCAATTCTTTAGCAAAAACTGCCCAAGTTGGTACAGGTTACCTAGTTCATAACAAGAACCTGCCTTGCTTGTGATGCTTGACTGAAATTAGAAAGCAAAGGATATCCGTCTGCTGATTCTTTTCCAAATGATCCAAAAAATGCTGAAGTCAGAGTGGGGCAGATAGCTGGCATGAACAACCTGGGGACAGGGGGTGACAGGGAGAGCTCTAAGGACATGCGGTTTGCTTTTACAAATAGCTCTGATGACACTGCTCGTTAATAGTGGTGGGTGACCTCTCCCCACCCTGCTTTATTCTGAACTCAGCTCAGCAAACCAAGCCACTGGGGAGGGCCAGGGTTCCAGGTTCAGGTCCAGTTGTGCTCCCAGTGACATCACTGGAAGGTGATTTTCCAAATGAGTCTCCCAAACTGTCCCTATAAGCCCCAAACTCCTGAAAAACCTTTTCATTTTTACTGGTAGCAGCAGAGAAAGATGAAGGCGAAGGCTACCATCTCCTTTGGTAGCTACTTTTCAGCTGCCAGGCTGGTGACATTATGCTTATTTCAGTATCTTGTACCCATCAATGCCCATTTAACCTATCAGATACACACAACTTTATTATCTAGACATAAGACTAGTCCAACCACCTTGATAGTCAGTGTTACCCAATTTTCCAAATCATCCTCATCTTGTAGTAGGAAACAAGAAATGTCCCATTACGTGAGGGGAGGTGGCAGAATTCGGTTTGCTTTTTAATGCATGACTGAGGCTAGTGGTATTGGATGATGATGATTTTACTATTATTGTTGTTCTCATAATCAGCAAACCCTGCTATTTGCAACACCGTGAGACACTGATTTGCACTTGGGGCCCTTAGCTGGCCCTGAGCACAGAAGCCTAGAGGGGGAAATTGCTTCCAGTTAATGGGCCCACCACACAAATTTGTAGAGATGCTTCGTGCCAAAGCTCCCAGTAAGAGAGCTGGGAAGCCATTTGTGATCAAGTGAGACGCAGCACAGCACTCCTTTTTATGCCTCGTCTGAATCAGCAGGAACTGCAGTGAAGTGCACTGAAGGAAGAAAATCTTCCCCAAATGGCTCCTTCTATTAATTTGCTTTGAGATGCATAATATATAATAGGAGGTTCTTGTTGTCTCAGGATGCTGGGGCAAGGCAAGTCTCCCTGTAGCCACCTCAGGCAGGCAATGTTGGACTTTGTGAAATATAGTAAAGCGTTGTTGTTGTATTTTACTGCTAGCAGGGCCAATGTCAAGGTTGGGCAGCTGCTGAGGGTTCACAGTCTTGCAGGGTCCCACTGACAACATACCCCTGCCCCTCCTCCTCTTCTTCATCATTGCAATCTCACTTTGGTCCAGATCATGCTGGTGGTGAAATGGAGCAGCGGTAGATGCTACTGCTGACTTGCTGACTGGCTCTCTACCTGATAAGCAAGCAGGCAGCAGCAACGATGGAGAAAAGAACAAGGAGCAATAGCAGGGTGTGACAGTGTGGTGAAAAGGCGAGGCTGACAGAGGGGACCTGTGAGGGTGTCTGGTTCAAGGACTTTCAAACACTTGTGACTGTGGAGAAAGGGGAGAGGTTGGGTTTTTTCCCTCTGGCATTGAAATAACATAGCCAGCTTCAGGTATGCTATGGCTAGACGTGGAAGAGCTGCTCTCCCCTGCCTGGACAACCAAATATCTTGGCCAGTATTGTGTGGAGATGTCTCAGGGCCTCCCTCTGGAAAAAATATGAGGAGAGACTGCTGGATAGGTAAGTAGCTCAAAAGTTTGGTAGTGTTCGCTATATCCACCCTGATGCAGACCTTGTGGCTTTCCAGGGACTTCAAAGGTAGCCTGTTGAGACAAATCTGAGGAGCAGGGGGAACATCTTTGGCAAAGGAATTTCCTGTTTTTAAAATATCCACACATTTGCAACTGCCAAACTGGTTATAAAGTACACCATCCATCAATGCATTTCCAGTTACCTAACTACAATCACTCTCTAAAAAGGTAAATAAGGACTTCACAGTATGAATCATAGAATAGTGGAGTTGGAAGGGCCATGAAGGCCATGGGGTCCAGCCCCCTGCTGTTGCAGGACACCACATTACACCATCCCACTCAGATGGCTTTCCAGAATGTCTCTAGTATGGGAGAGCCCACCACCTCTCTAAGCAGCTGGTTCCAAAGTTGTATTGCTCTGGCAGTGGGGAAACTCTTTCTGATATCTAGCCTGAAGCTGGATGTTACAACTTGAATTGATAATTCCATGTCCTACACTCTGGCATCAGCGAGGTAAGAAATCTTGACCTTCCTCTCTGTGAAGCCTTTGAGGAACTTATAGAGGGCTATCATGTCCCCCTTCTCAAGGTTGAACTTCCCTAGTTCTCCCAATCTCTCCTTATAATGAAGTGTTTCCAAACTTTGGATAATTTTTGTTGCCTTCCTCTCAGTCCCTTTCAAATTTTTCTGCATCTTGTTGCCCAGAATTGGACACAGTATTCCAGATGGGTCTGACTAGTGAGGAGTATAGGGGAACTACTACTTCTCATGATTTGGAAGTAATACTTCTGTTAATGCATCCAAAATAGCATTTGCTATTTTGGAGGCTGCACTGCATTGTTGGCTCATATTGAGCTTGTTGTCCGCAATTACTCTGAGGTCTTTTTCTTTTTCAGTCCCGTAGAGCCATGTATCCCCATCTTGTATCAATGCATTTTCTTTTTCCTAGATGGAGGACTTGACACTCGTCCTCATTCTGTTGCTTTCAGCACAGCATTCAAGTTTATCAAGATCCCCTTGGATCTTCATTCTGTCTTCTAGGGTGTTCATTATTCCACTGCAAGGTTGATTATTGTTCATTGAACTTCCACATCTAGATCATCAATAAAGATGTTGAAGAGCACTGGGCCCAGGACTGAACGCTGCAGCACCCATTAGTTACCTTCCTCCAGTTTGAGAAGGTGCCATTGTTGAGAAAACTCATCTTTGGCCAGGTTCCTTTTTGTCCTCTCTTAACTAGTATTGGGAAAACTTGAAGGCAGCCACAACAAGGATAACCAGGTTCAGTCAGGAAAAACCCCTTTCGCCTTGAACCTCAGCAGTTTAATTGAAAAATCACCCAGGACCCCTGCAGTTACTTATGACAGCATGCTACTGGGTAGTGGTTCTCACCACCAACTATGAGCTTTTAGAACATACACAGAGTGTTTTACAGATTTTGAGTCACATGGGCCCAGCAGCTGGGCAGTTGATGATGAAATAAGGGGATCACAATCAGAAGAAGGTGAGAGGTGTGCAGAGGGGGCTCAGTACAATGGCATTTGACTGCAGGAGATTAACACACCCATCACTGAGGCACAGGGATTACTGTGGGTCTTGGCATGCAAATAAGGGTGACTGCAATCCTGTTAACCTGGCTGCTGTATCAGTTCTTACTGATCGGCAAAACCAATAGCTCTGGCAGCTTCTCGGGGAAGCCATCAAGTCCCACTTCTTAAAGTAACAGCAAATGCTAAAGAGTAACCTGGCTTGGAATTCTTGGGTGCTTCCTGAGAAAGGGCTGCAGGCATTTTATAACACAAAGGCACATAGGCAACCCTTTTCTTCCAGGATTTATATGAATTTTCCTAGCAGATTCTCCCATAGCTATATACACACAAGTTTTCTCTTTAGCTCTGTATTTGTAAGAACAAAGGAGACACCCTCGGTCAAGCTGAACTTTGTAATCTGAGAGAGTGGGGGAGGATCAAGAGGAGAAAAAAATACCATGCTGAATTGTGACTCCCAGTTGTAATGAGGAGATAGAAGTGTTTGTCCTGCTGCAGCATCCCTGGGATACCCACCAGAGAACCAAGGGGGAGGTAGGGTGTGATTATCTGTCTGGCACACTGTGGGTTGTTCTGCAAACAACCAACCCACCATGGCTTGTTGCCAGCTCAGTTGCTGTGACTTGTGAATATGCACCATGTTTGCTCTCTCTTTCTCTGAAAGGAATTTTACACAGTCTGAATGTCCCTCTGGGAAAGGGCTACCTAACCAGGCCAGCAACCAGGTCAGGCATGTGGACATCCACCAAGGGCCCGCACCCTTGCAGAGGACCACTGGCCGCAGCCATGCCTCTTGCTCTGACCCAGTGGCACGAGAGGGAAGGGCAGTGGGTTGCCGTGCCTGCTCCCTCACCTGCTTCCTCCGTGTCAAGTGGTAGCAGTGATGAGAAGAAGGATGAGGGGCAGCTGCTGCTAGTGCCAATTGTGCTAAGAAGGCAAGCTTGCTGAAGGAGGGGGCACTGTGCAGGTGATTTGCCCAACAGCCTTCAAAAACCTGGAGCTCAAAACCTGGCAGGGCCTAAATATGTTGGATTGTAGAAAAGGTACTTTCTATATCTATTCACATCTGTGACAGTTGGGGAGGGTTGCACTTTTCATACATGCCATCCACTTATTTCCATGTTTTTACTGGGACTTTGAATACTTGAGGCATCTTGATAACCAAATGCACACATGTGTGAGTGCATGTATGTCCATCCTGCCCTTAGCTTTAACCCCTTCAGCTGCATCCGGCCTCATTGCTTCTCCAGCAATATGTGGATAAAGTAGATTAGACAGAGAGATAGACAGGCAAGCATACAGAGTCACCCAGACACACACCGCCAGAACTGAACTGACACGGTCCAGGGTTTGTCCAGGCAGAAATATTCCCTAGGGCAGGAAAAAGATATTCAACTCATGGCTTGGATTTTTCTTTCTTCTGCTTGTTATTTCCCCTTCCTGCTGTGGGGTAATGTGCTTTACCAGGTCCCAGCCATGGTTGAGTGAGGACGCCTGAGGTCATTCCATCTCGACTTTATTTGAGCAACTTGGCAAGGAGCTAGTGGCAGAAGCATTGCTGGGCTTTTTATCTTTATTTTGATATTTTGATGTTTATATTTATTTTGGTAAATCCAATGATGTGACCCGCCCCGAGGCTTCGGCGAATGGATTTGCACACCAAACATATCTGAGTCCTGGAGGAGGAAAATGGAGAGCTTAGACATTCCCAGTCTGGTACCAGGATAAGATTGCCAATAGGAGCTTGACTAGGGAAAGGACCCACTGCTTCTATTGGCAGATGCAGTTGCTGGTCAGAAAACCAGCTGAGAGCCTTTTCTGATAAATGAGGAGCATGTTCTTATCGTTCCCTGGACCCAGACAAAAAATGTGTATTTTTCCACTATGACTGGGCAGTTGTTGCTTATAAGATAGCACTTTTGTGCAAGGAATCCATATGATCTCAACCATTAAAACTGCATTCTTTAATGCCTAGGAAAGTATAATATTTCCAGCAGCAGCAACCAACAACCAGGGCCAAACCAAATGTAATGATGTCTATGCCCAAGCAATTAATAAACACAGTTTTTAAATATCTAAATAGTTGGAGGGGAGGAATGATAGGAATTGTGGCATGAGCAGGTAGAAGTCCTGCCAAAGATTTGCCTCCACAAAACTGCTACTAATTCTGGGAAGGAGGTTCCCAGTTTCCACATAGCAAGTGTGCCAGAAGTCTGCTTCTCTGCCTACGTTTAACATAAGTACAATATCTTAGCCAGTTGTGTTGCTTGGTGGCCTATACAAAGAAATAACATAGTGTCCGATATGGGTGTGAAGCAATACCCACTTTGGAAATAGGAGCTCCTTCTCCAGTGTGGGTGTGAGCAAACAGCCATTTTGGGAATAGCCATATGAGGAGGTTGATTCAGCAAGTCTCTAGGATGTTTGTAAGGCAACAGCTGCCCTGGGGAAGGCAATATTCAATAAGTATAAAAGGCCGAGCTGGCCAGGAGGATGGGGAATGCTGCTCTGTGGCCGGGGTGGACTGCTTGCTTTGCTTCTCCTAATATAGCCATTCTAGTTACTTTAATGATAATTACTATTATAGGGGTAATTATATGGACAGCATTCTCATGCACACATTATTTTAAAGTTAAAGGGTATATCTCAGTGCCCTCTGTACTTAGATATAAAATAAGGAAGAAATGCTTAGTTAATACAGACTCCCAGCATCAATATCCTTTGTGTTTTTCCTTCTCTGTCTCGCAACCCATGCATGCTATCGTAAGCCCAGCTTGTGAGCATAATGTTGGTTGATCTCTGGAATTCTCAGAGTGAGCTTCAGCTCACCACCAGCTGAGTGGGGTCCCTAGATCCTGAAACAAGGCAAAAGGGGTCTCCTCACGGGCTAGAGGGAGGCGAAGAGCTTAAGCTACTGGCAGTCCAAACCACACCAGAAGCAGATATTGGATAGTGTCATGACAACCCTGTCCAGTACAAGTACGTTTGCTAAATCGCTTCAAAGTTATTTTTTGTTGGACGTGTTTATACATTTTAACAAAATTAAATTTTACCTTGAGGTTGCACTCTCTCAATGTACCACGCATATACACATATTCATGCCACAGATTTTTGAATAATAAAACGCAAGTTTGCCCCTATAATAATGACCTACAGTGCTATGATTTTGCCTTCATTTTCTCTTGTACAAAGTTAATTCTTTGAATTCTCCATGCTTCTCCTTCCCTCAGCACTGTAGCTTTGCACGCATGAGTGCAGGAAACTCCTGTGCTTACTTTATTACTGTGGAGAGCATGTCTCCATGCTGATCCTTGATTGAGACTAGTTCAAATGCCATGCACTAAGAATTCAAAAGAATAATAATAATAACTTGGAAAAATAATAACTTAGTGAGCTCACTAAACATTCCCTCGCCATTTCCAACTGTCTGATCTTCAGCAATTGCCTGGCTTACCTCTGAATCTATTGGCCTTGGCATTTCGGCTGCAGATTCTCTCCCCCGCCCCACCTTCACTTGTATCCACAACCTTTGAAAAGTCTTTTATAGAAGGCTTGGGCCAAATCCCTACAGTCTTCAAAATGAAGATGGCATTGTCTGGACCCACAATAGAACATGACAAGACAATTGTATAGTCAAAGCTTTGTCTGGAAACACCAAGAAATGGGGATTGGTGTGTGGAAGAACCAGGGCAAACTTGATAAACTTGAACACTGGGCTGAAAGCCTCAGAATGAGATTCAATAGTGACAAATGCCAAATCCTCCATCTGGGAAAAAGAAACCAAATGGATTGATACAGGTTAGGAAATATGTCACTCAAAACAGAAAAAGACTTTGGAGTTATTGTGGACAGCGAGCTAAATATGAGCCAACAATGTAATGCAGTCACGAAAGGGCAAATGCTATTTTGGGATGCATAAATAGAAGTATTACTTCCAAATCACTAGAAGTAATTGTTCCCCTACACTCTTCACTAGTGAGACATCTAGAATACTGTGTCCAGTTCTTATTAAGAAAGATGCAGAAAAATTAGAAAGGGTCCAGAGGAGGGCAACAAAAATGATCCAGGGTTTGTAAACACTGCCCTATGAAGAGAGACTGAGAGAACTGGGCCTTAAGGAGGCTCAGAGGCATTCATCGAAATGGGAGGGGCAACCAGCCAGAGGCACTCCCTTTGCTTTGAAGTGACCCCAGCCACCAGTAAGAAACTTTGGTATTTAAATATTTAAATTGGAAAGACCCTCCAAGGGCTCACTCGTGCCCATGGCACCACATTGCCCATCCTAACACAGACCCTCTCAGGTGAAGAAATGCAGTTTGCTTTCCTGGCGTAGAATTTAATGGCTTTCATACAGTGTTTGTTCTCTTCCATGCCAAAATATACACGGGCAAGATAGCCAGTGAAGAAAGGTTAGGAACATAGAAACAAAGTGAGCCAGAAGGGGCCTCCTAGGCCATCTAGTCTGACCCCTGGCTCCAGCTGGATCCGCTCACGACATGCCCACCATGTGCATGTCTAGGTTACACTAGTTGCAGTCCCACAACTTCTGGAAGGCCACATATCCCCCAGGCCTATTATATATTTGCTTCATATATACCTTACCTCTTCCCTTGGAGCCCAAGGAGACCCTCTTCATCTTTTTATCCTCACAACAGCCTTGTGAGGTATGTTAGACTGAGTGTCAGTGACTGCCTCAAAGTCTCCCAGTGAGCTGCATAGCCATGTCAGGGCCTGAACCCAGTCACTCTCTCCCCGCTGCCCGCCTCGCCCCAGTCTCATTCCAGCTACTCTACCCGCTCCACCATGTTTATTCTGGCCATTTGCTGGTGTGGCTTGTCTACTTTTGCACTTGGTTGAAGCTGGCAGAACAACTCACTGAGCCACTGTGGTGCTAACCAGCAACTGTTGGCTGTTTCCACTAAGCAGATGCCCTGAATTACGCCTTTCCACAGCTCTTGTCATGGCTTTTCCGTCTTGTCCTCCCTTCCTATCTCTTTCGCTTTTGTTCCTGCACTTCTTCAGCCCTCATTCTTCACCCCTTTTTATGCCCCCTCTTTCTTTTCTTTAATCTTATCTGACTCCCAGTTTCTAGTTCATTCTTTCACTCAGACTGAAAGCAGTCTTTTGAGGGGAACCTGCCAGTGGAAGCATTAGCTGGAAGCAAAGCTGAGGGCCTGTGAGGCTGCAAACAAAGGCAGTCCGCCGATGGGGGCAGAAAGGGAAGAGCAGGCCTGCATTAAGTAGCTGTTCATCACTGATGAGTACAAAGCATGGCTCTTGCTGTACATTAACCTGCAACCTGCTTGCAAAGCGGATTCACTCAGCCCTGTTTCTGTTCCCTAAGGAAGATGGTGACAGGCCTGTAGCCACCCTAAAGGTGCTGGGGCAGGGGCACATGCAAGCAAAACAAAACAAAAAACTGGGCTAATGAACAAGATATTAAAAAAACCTAATTAAATAATTAAATAAATCTGCTCTGCAAGCCTTCTTAACCAAAAAGGAATACATACATTATAAGCCATTTTCATTTAATCCCAAATTTTGCAGGCATACTGCAATTTAGGTGCATTAATTTTTTTCACTAAGTATCTTCCACCATTGTAATAGTTCTTGCCACCAATTAACAAAAAAAGTTTTAAACATTCAAGAAGAGCATACTGTTCCAATCAATGAGAATGGGTGGGATATAAATAAATATAATAGTAGCAGCAGAAACAGCAGCTGAAGAAAATTAAGCACAAGCTATAACAGGAATATACTTATAATAAAATCACAGTATTCAAAGGGGCCATTTAGGGCAAGCTATCAAGTCTAATCTCCCGAGCTGCCCAGGAATCCAGTTTAAAGCATCCCTGAGAAATGGCTGCCGAGCCTTTGTGCCAGCAACAGAGGGTCCATCAGCTCTCTGAGTAGTTTGTTCCATTGGCTGATGACTGTAACTATTAGGAAGTTTTTGTGATATACAATTGAAATCTGCCTTCCTGTGATTTAAAACTGCTGTTTTGCATCCTACAGTCTTGTATCACAGAAAACAGACTGCATTTGTCAGGATTTCAGACCAGTTTGGAATGAATACCCAGATTCAGTGGAAATGTTACAATCAGGTGCTCAACAGCTAATCAACAGCAACATGAATTTCTAAATTACAACAGTGTTGAAGGGTGTCAGTTTAAGAGTGGCTACAAGGAAACAGGAGTGTTTTATGGAGTTGGTGTCATGTATGCTTTTGCAGGGATTTTGCAGGAAAAAATCGTACTACAGAAACATCAAGAAATCATTATAGACCTCAGGAAAACATCATGACACATTGAGAGCTTAAGTAACAGATAACAAATAAAACAATCAGGAGTCACAGAATTTAACAGGATTCAATGTTTGCTTTTTACAGTCAGAGACAGAATATTCCTTTAAGACAAAGTGTGGGCTGGCCAAATATTTTTGAATTGCAAAGGATCACCTTGCAACAGTTTTCCATTTTGCTGTTAGGATAACAGGAGAAGTGTGTGCATTTCAAAGGATAAGTGAAAGATACATTTTGTGCTTTCAAACTTGCAGCATTGTTTCACTTCTGCTGCCTGCACAGCTCTGCAATGGAGAACGGGTGAATCATTCACATAATGGGGCTGTTCTCCCTTTTCCCAGAGAAGGAGCCAGGAAGAAAAAAGCCCTGTAGGTGTGGGGGTGGGCAGGCAACACTTTCTATATTCTAAAGTATAAAATGTATAACTTTTATTACTGCAACTCTGATACAGTCCTCTTCCCTGTGACAAATCTTCAGGTACTTGAAAAGTACTATAATATTGTCCTCAGTCTTCTCTTCTCCAGGCTAATGATACCCAGTTCTTTCAATATTTCTTGGTAAAACTTAGTTTCTAGTCCCCTGATAATCTTTGTTCCCTTTCTCTGAACTCATTCCAATTAATCTGAATCCTTCTTAAAGTATGGTGTCCAGAACTGGACACAGTATATGAAATAATAGAAATGTTATATAGAAATGTTATAATGATGATGATGATGATGATGATGATGATGATGATGATGATGACTGACCAGCACAAAGTAGAATGGAATTAAACTATGCTTTTACTTGTGCTGTCTAAAATTGAATGTCCCTTTTTTGAAGCTACAACACATTGTTGACTCATATGGTTAATGTAACAAAAATTTTAAAAAGGGATTCAGGGACAATCTAGGAAATTACAGACCAGTAAGCTTAACATTTGTTCTGGGTAAACTGGTTGAAAGCATTCCTAAATATAAAATTAGTAACCATATAGAAATGAAGTCCTGCTGGAAGAGAATCAGCATGACTTCCACAAAGGTAAGTCCTGTCTCATTAATCTTTTAGAATTATTTGAGGGAGTCAGTAAGGACGTGGACAAGGGTGATCCAGCAGATTTTACTTACTTGGACTTCCAAAAGCTTTTAGCAAAGCCTCTCAGCAAAGATTCCTCAGCAAACTTTACAGTCATGGAATAAGAGAGAAGTCAATAATGGCTTATATAACAAAATGCAGAGAATATAAATAAATAGTAAATTCACCCAGTGGAGAAATATAATCAGAGGGCTCTCACAGGGGTCCGTACTGGGACCAATATTTTTCAACTTACTTATAAATGATCCAGAATAAGGAGTGAACAGCAAAGTGGCAATCATGAAATTATTGATGGTGCTAGAAACAAAAGGGATTGCAAGGAGTTCCAACAGGATTTCTCCAAATTGGGAGAATGGGTATCAACATGGTGAGTGCAATTCAGCGCAAGCAGGTGTAAAGTGATGCACTCTGGCTGGGGTAAAAAACAAGCAAGAGCCAATTTCAAGTATTCGTTGTGGTTTGAACTAGCAATGACTGGATAAGAAAGAGATTTTAGGATTCTGGTGACAGTCAATTCAGTGTGTAATGTCTGTGAAAAAATAGAATTTCCATGTTGGCCATCATTAGAAAAGGGATGGAAATAAAACTGGCGAGACCATACCCCGCTTGTATAAATCTCTAGCACAACCAAACTTAGAATACTGCGTATAGTTAGATGTAGTTGTCACTTCTAAAAAAGGGTACTGTAGAACTGGAAAAGGGACAGAAAAGGGTAAATAAAATGATCAAAGTCAGGAGGATGGTGTAGGTAAGAAAAATGGTGAGTAAAAGGAAACTTGACAGAGGTGTAAAAAATTATGCATGGTGTGGAGAAAGTGGATAAGGAGACATTTCTCTCTCTTATATAATACGAGAACCCAGGGTCATTCCTCTGAAACTGAATGGTGGAAGATTCAGAACAGATAAATGAGGTACCACACTGCATTCCCCCCTTCTCAGGCCTCCCACTGGTATCCCAAAGGATGCTACAGGAACACTGAGATGAGTGGGACGGGAATGGTAGTTGCCCAGAAGTGCCAAAGCAGCACTGTCCGAGGCTCCTCATGCTTAACCTGCCAGAGATGGGCTTCTTGGCCATCCCGCTCTGCTGGGGCAAGCCAGATTTTGCTGAGCAGATTGTCCCCCACATTGCTCACTGCTGCAGCCATTCAGCAGCTGGCCCAGAAAGAAAGTGGCTCCCCCCCCCCCCCGCTTCCTGCTACTGCAATTGTGAGACTGGGCAGGAGGCATGCTCAGCTGGGCCTCTTCCAGAAAAGGCTTTCACCTGTCATCAGAGTCACTTGGTCAAAGTGGCAAGACTCTTTGCCATTCTTGTTAAGCATGTCTGTAGGCTTCAGGCCTTCACCTGAGCTTGTTGTATCATTTGGGTGCAAACAAGATGGGAAGCCCAGAGGTAACTATGAAACCCTACAGCAAGCCATGGCTTGCTGGGTTGGCTTTGAAGCCACAAAGAAGCCACCCTGTGGAGGTAAAATGTGGAATGAATGTCAAGATTAGACAGCCCACTAAACCGCCATGGCTTTGAAGTCACAGAGACTTAGTATGTCATGCAAACTGAATCATGGTGATGGCTACCAGTCTGGACAGCATTAAAAATGGATAAATTCATGGAGCAGATGGCCATCAATGGCTACTAGTCCTGATGGCTACATGCTACCTCCAATATCAGAGGCAATATGTCTGCATATGTGCACCAGTTGCTGGGGAACATGGGCTGGTGTTTTCATTCTCACGTCCTGCTTATGAGTTTCCTATGGAGAGCTGGGTGGCCACTGTGTGAACAGAATGCTGGTCTGGATGGACCTTGGTCTGATCTAGCATGACTTTTCCTATGTTCTTATGGTCCTTTCTACATGTGTTGTCCAGCTTACATCCATGTGTTTATTTTCTTTTTCTTAAATGAAGAGCTTTACAGCTGTCTCTCAAATTTAATTCTGTTTTTTTATCCAGTCCACAAAAACTAGGAACATCAATTTGTGTTTTGTTTCTGTCTTAGTTATTAGCAATCCTACCAAATGTCGAGTCATCTAGAGATCTGAGAAGCATTCTCTTGAGCTCCTCTTCTGTTGAGTTTTCCTGCAATGGAATCCTACTTATCAGTGTTCTAAGTTTATTAAAATCAGTTTTTCTGAAGTCCAAGGAGTCTATGAAGACATTTTGATGGTGCTTCATGGTCATTATTCACATGCTTTCTTGGATGCTTCAAAAATGTTGTTAAAATGCTTTAATGCCCAGCTTCTTTTGCTGTAGCAGTGATGTTATAGGTTTAAGGTATCCAAACACTTTCAGAATATTTTCAGTTAGAAAGAAAACAAAGACTGCTGATTTCAGAAATCCAATAGTTTCAGTTTTTAGATGACAAAATTTTTCAGAAGGGGTGGTTGCACTAGTTAATTTGATTGTTGAAAGAATGAATTCTTCAACCAAATGTATAACAGTAATTGAATCCAAGCATCCAGTCCATCAATGAATTAACAGACATTTAAAACAAAACAAAAAGCAACCCCCCAAACCATCTTCTTTTATAAGTATGAACATGTCACTTCTTAAGAAATGTATACTTGTTAACATAAGTCAAATACTCCTTTACCTTAGGTACAAGCTCAATTGCATGCACTTTTACGAAAATGTGGGCAGATTTCACCCTGACATTGCACAAAATAATTGTGCATGTACCCCTAAGAAGGAAAAACAGGTTTTCCTGCTTTCTGAAAATTCTGTATGCAATTAATGTGTGTAAAATACTTAGGCAGCAGTGCCCCCCGCCCCAACCCTCCTGCCCCCTTGACTTTGTCCCTGGGTGGCAGAGTAAGCAAGCTGTGATTTTTTCCAAGTCAAAGTGTAGAGTACCAAGACCAGGCAAGGCACTTTGGCCCCTGTTCTTGCACCTGGGGAGTAAAAATTACAAATAAATAAATAAATAAAATTAAACAACAAAAAGTTTGCTGTGCTTTCATGACAACAGAAACCAATTGCCTTTCTTTGCCTGATGGGAGGACGCGTTCTAGAGGCTGCAAAGAGTAAGACATTTCTCACATCAAGTTGCAAGCCCTCAAGTACTTAATAAACAAGCTTCTACTGTACTTCATTGCAGGGATGAGGAATCTCTGGCCTATAGACTCATTTATGTCAGTTTTCCATTTGGCCTGTAGAGCCTCTGGGGAATCCTCCTTGTTATCTCAGGTAACGGAGCCCTGTGCACTGTACCCCTTCCTAGCTGGGAAGTAAGATTATGGGTGAAATGGGACTCAAACAGTACAGGAAGGGACACAAAACCAGGGATTCACGCATGCTGTGCCATTCCCCAGCATCCGCACTGCACCCAATTCCACCCCAAAGCGGTCCCACCCATAGCTTCAGTGCCTAAGATTTCAGAGTTTTGGCCAGTTACATTTGTTTATGCCACTGGCTACTAAGCTTTAAATAGTATGGGAAATATTCACTGCACACTAGTTCCATTCACTCAGTGGGTTCTCTGTATCCAAAAGGGCTTTAAGCCCTAATGCATCAGAAAGCAAAATAGCTGTAACCCCTTGCCCCAAATCATTCATCCCGCTAACCACTGTGTGATAAGCTCCTGAATGGTGAATACATCAATTAACATTACAATCAGAACTATTAACCTTTGATTCATTAAATATCAGGACTCCACAGTGTAAGTCTAGTTTCCTAATTAACCTGCAGTGTAGAGGTGAATCCAAAACAAATTGTAAAACTGGGATCCCTTTCACTGTTGAACTATAATGAGTGGAAAGTATAAAGAAAAGGATGGACTAAAATGCACACTGCTTCCTGCTGTCTAGGTAGGTTTTTGGATCCTCCCCTAAGGGAAAGGAGAAAGCCTCAGTGTTTGGAACAGCTTGTACAGATACTGGAACCAGATTAGCAATAATAGGGGGAAGCAGAGATAGGAAGCTGCCTTCTACTAGATCAAGTTAATAGAGTCTATTCCGGGGGTGAGCACCCTGTGGCCCTCAGCTGATTTTTAAAGGCCCTCTGCATGCAGTCAGTTCAAACCACTGAAGAGCTATTTTTCTCTTCTCTGGCAGCCTGCATGGGAAGGAAGAGTGAGGGGAAAGAAAAAAGAATGGTTTAAAGAGAAAGAGAAAAAGTGACCTGCTTTTGGTTTTGCTCTCTGTGGGCTTTGGCAGATTGCCCACAAGGGAAAGCAATGTTCAGTAGGGAGAGGCTGCCCACCCCTTGTCTACTTTGACCAGTGGCGGCTTCCCTGGTACTCAGGCAGATGTCATTCCCATCACTTACTACTTGATTGCGTGGGATGGAAGCACATGTATGTCAGGATGAACCATGGACTCATCAGGTATATTGTCTCCCTGGAGGAAAGATTAGTGTTATAACCAAAAGATTACCTAGGCTTACAGAGCCCACTGACACATAGAAACATAGAAACAGAGCGAGTCAGAAGGGTCTTCCCAGGCCATCTAGTCTGACCCCCAACACGTATCCCTTCCACTGCCAAGTGGAGCTTTGAAGAAATAATGTCAGTTTTCAAAGCTTAAGAGAGGCAAGTCAAGAACACTGGGGCCCAGATAGTTTTCTCTTCAGTCTTCCCAGTTCTTGGAAGAGGAATAGACAAGGAAAGAAAAATACAGTCACCCCTCCACATTTAAAATCCACCTTTTTAAATGGTCAGCACTTGTTGGCTTCCTTTGATGGTGATAATCTGAGAGAGAGGAATCTTCACTAGGGCTTCTCTGTTCATCAGTTGCAAATTCCTCCTCCCATGTGTTCCCTCAAGTTTCTTATGGTGCAGTCCTATAAGGATGCCCATACTCTCCAAATATGGAGGATTATGGGCATTCTATGGAGTGTGGTGACAAAGGTCACTTCTGTGTTATTCCTACTCTGCAAGACACTTTGGTCACTGATTCCAGCAGTCAGCATGTGACATTGTGAAGAGGCAGTTGAAGGCAGCTGAGGTTTGTGAAAGGAATGATCTGCTCTTGTTACCAGACAGGCTCCTGTGTGTGGCCAGGATGACCTCTTCTTCCTGATACTGTATTTTATGGTGTGTGGACATGTTTAATAGTTTTATATTGCTGGTGTTCCTGTGATTTTATTTCTGGGGTTATTATTGCAAAGCATCTGGACATATTTTATGAGGCACTGTAGACTTTTAATAAATAAATAAGCAATGCATTTTTGAATGGGGAGGAAACTGAACAAAACCTGGAAAGAAGGTATGGTTTTATGGGGAACCATATGACTTAAATCATATCCCTGATGAATATACAGTAGAGGTGACAAATAGATTTATGAGTGGTGTTCAATGTATTCTTGGTATCAGGTTGATTTGCTATTGATGTGGGTAATTTAATTATTTCATTAGCTAATGACACTATCTGAGGGTGTATGTAAGGAATTAGATCTGATAGACAGAGTGCCTGCAGAACTATGGACGGATGTTCGCAACACTGTACAAGAGGTAGCAACTAAAACCATCCCAAAGAAAAAGAAATGCAAGAAAGCAAAATGGCTGTCTGAGGAAGCTTTACAAATAGCTGAGGAAAGAAGGGAAGTGAAAGGCAAGGGAGAAAGAGAAAGATACACCCAATTGAAAGCAGAATCCCAGAGAATAGCTAGAAGAGATAAGAATGCCTTCTTAAATGAACAGTGCAAAGAAATTGAAGAAAACAATAGAATACGGAGGACCAGAGATCTCTTCAAAAAAATTGGAGATATGAAGGGAACATTTCATGCAAAGATGGGCATGATAAAGGTCCCTGCCATTTTGGTCCTTTATCATGCCCAT